>NC_090260.1:51823199-51830699 GCF_037325665.1 Littorina saxatilis
ACACACTGTGACACACACACACTGTGACACATACACATACACAGACACAGACACACACACACACACACACTGTGACCACACTCACACACACACACACACTGCCAAATCAAACGCCAACCAAAACTATTCAATAGCTGTTTTTATTTTAGAAGTAGGGAATAGCAATCATAGTTTAAATTCTGCAAATAGTGAAACGAATTTTTCCTTCACATTTTTTTTATCATGAAACAAAAAAAGTGTAGCTTTCTCTCTCACCCACTCTCTCTCATTAGGAGTCCAGTCTAAATACAATATATACACCAAGGGCTCTGTAATCAATTTCATTAATTAATTATTGAAGCAATGAAAACTATAGAATATAATCTGAGGTAAAATAGCTAAAACCAGGTCATAGGCCAGAAAGCTGTCCACAGGGCCCCGCCACGGAGGAAAAATGGTCACAAATTGTCCATTCATTTGAATATTGGTCACGTGACAACGTCAGTACAACAGTTGTGTCTGCCACACACACCACATTTTGGCTTCACGCGTATAATCCTTTTTCCTCATAAAAACTTTCTCAAAAACATTTCTATTCTCCATGAAAAAAATGCAACTGAAGACACTTTGACTTGTGCACAACTTGACTGAGAGAACTGCTACAACATCAGAGTGTTTCACAATCAAATTGTACAAGACTTTGGCTCAACACAATAACTGGACGTCAGCCATCGGTCTAGCCTCTACTACAGTGCGCACGATACAATACAATACTCACCTGGATTTTCACTCAACAGAAAATCACGGTCAAAAACACACGCTTACTTTATATTGTGCATGACACCAAAATAAGTCTGCTGACCACCAAACACTGACAAGCTAACGACACGCTTACTTTATATTGTGCATGACACCAAAATAAGTCTGCTGACCACCAAACACTGACAAGCTAACGACACGCTTACTTTATATTGTGCATGACACCAAAATAAGTCTGCTGACCACCAAACACTGACAAGCTAACGACACGCTTACTTTATATTGTGCATGACACCAAAATAAGTCTGCTGACCACCAAACACTGACAAGCTAACGACACGCTTACAATTAAAGAACAAGGTGTAAAACTTTCATATATATTTGTTACATTTAAAAACGCGTTGGTCATGTTACACACGAGTATATTAAGGCTGCAAAATACATAGTGTTTACTACTGTGTTTTTTTGCTGTCCTGATGGGCCAGCCATCGTTTTATACAAAGACCACCAACAAAATGAAATATCCAAAGACACCAAGCTCGCTCCCTCCACGCGCGTTTTGTGAAGTTGGTGTATGTGGCACACACAATCCTCTAAAGTTGAACATTTCCACTCAAGACCTCAAACAAGTACGTCACTCGACAACCAGATGTTACACACTATGCATTAATATATTCAGGTAGAAAAGGTCACCGAAAACCAATGAAAAAACACTGACCGCTGCGAGTCGGACAACATCGAGTGTGACTGAAACCAAAAAAGGATGGCTGCACGATTGCGTCAAAACCAAATGTTTCTACTACTGAGTGAAGATAACGTTTCCTTAGGCCTCAACAGCCGCGGTTCTAGCACGCAAAGAAACACGGATCCATTAAGTGTATAGCACACACACACAAACACTCCACTGTCCACTCTTCTGGCACCCACACACTAAAGCGGCGGCCAAACGGCGGCCAAACGGCGGCCAAACGGCGGCCAAACGGCGGCATCGTGTATGGACTGAGCAGCACAACGGCTCCCACGTGACCCGCCAGGGAATCACAACAGAATGAAGAAAACACCGTGGCAACAGACTCGGACACCAATCAATCCTGGGCTTGAAAAAATAGCGTCTTACAAAAATAGATTTGTCCTTTTGTTTCTGAGAAGAAAAAAGTGGAATAAGAATGATTTGAGCTGAGAGGCAAAGCAGCCTATGACCCCCCCCCGGGGGGGCGAGTGACTATGTACAATCTTCAACGAGTGGCTTTCACAGACCCTGTCAACAGCTTTCTGGGGAAGACAAGGACTGCCGGCAGAAACCAGAACTATTCACGTTTGGACTCATAGAAAAACACACAGTGCCTTTTTCAGCCTGAAGGCTCATGGCTATATCAACCTCACATAAATTTCATTTCAATCTTTAATGACTGTGGGTGAAATGAACAAAGTTGAAAAACTAAATACAAGGACAGATCTTGTAAGGTGATGTTTTCAATTTGAGAAGAGGAACGTACAAGTTACCTCACCTGTTAAGACAGTTGAACCAATTCTGTTTGGCGGGGTTCTCCACATGACAGAGTATTAGCTAACTTTTCAAACATCTTACCCTATCACAGTCAAACAGAAACACACTGAAACTGTACTTTTTCTTAATATACTGTTCAAAAACAGAAACGCATAGTTGCTACTTGCCAAATTTGTTTTATTTTTCGAAAAAATTAACAGAAAATCCAATATTTAGATTATTTGTTTGAAATTTGGTATGGACACAGTTGAATGCACACACAGTTCATTTGCATCTTCAAACCAATCAGTCAATCAATACGATTGGGTGCCGAGGCTGTCAAGTCAGTAGGGGGTGTGACTGCCTTGAGCAGCAACAACTGCCCGGCACCTTCTGGGCATGGACTGGATCAGATGCCGGATATCTTGCTGTGGGATGGTGTCCCACTCCTCCTGAAGTGCCTGCAATAGATCGCGGTGATTTGCCGGCGCTTCTTCTCGCCTGCGCACACGTCTGTCCAATTCATCCCAGAGGTGTTCTATCGGGTTCATGTCTGGCGACATGGATGGCCAGGGAAGCACCTGGACATGGTGGTCGGTGAGGAACTGGGTGGTGAGTCGTGCTGTGTGCGGGCGAGCGTTGTCCTGCTGGAATATGGCATCCTGGTCAGCCAGAAGAGGAAGGGCGTGTGGGCGCAGAATTTCCTCCACGTATCGCTGGGCAGTTATGCGCCCTTGGACGTGCACCAGGGTGCTCCTTCCAGCGGTATTGATCGCCCCCCACACCATGACGCCTCCACCACCATGAACGGGTGCCTCATCCACACAGTTGGGCGCGTAACGTTCGTTTACTCTCCGGTAGACCCTCCTCCGACCATCATGTCGCTGGAGCAGGAAGTAGGACTCGTCGCTGAACCACACGTGTCTCCAGTGATTCCGGACGGTCCAGCGAAGGTGCTGGTTGCCCCACTGCACTCGGTTCTGGCGATGGCGGCGGGTGAGGACAGCTCCTCTGTGAGGTCTGCGAGCTCTCAAACCAGCTTCATGCAGGCGGTTCCGCACGGTCTGGTCCGATAATCGGTGTGGCCCGGGGAGAGCCTGGACAGAAGATGAGGCCGACAGGAAACGATTCCGGAGGTGGCGGAGCCGTATGAAGCGGTCGTGAGCAGCAGTTGTCGCCCTTGGTCTTCCCGCTCGTGGCAAGTCAGCAACGGAGCCAGTGGCTTGAAACCTGACCCACAGTCTACTGATGGTGCTCTGGGACACGTGGAAGTGCCTGGCGATTGCACTTTGACTTTGGCCTGCTTGTAAACGACCCAATGCAATTTGGCGGTCTTCTCTGCTCAATCGGGCCATCTTTCGTCGCTGAATTGTCGTCTGATTTCTTTGTGGCGAACAATCCGCTTTTATGGGTTTTGGAAGACATGGTGAGAGCTCAATATTCCCCGAGTTTCACAAGATTACACTGAAGCATGACGAGTGGTCATGCCAAATGAGCAATTTTGACATTGTAGCCACTGATAACGCATGCGTCACGTGCAGAGCTCACTTGTGGCAATGGACGAAAGGTCGACGACCAGATAAACATTTTCTGCAGTTTGGTGGATATCCTTGTAGCCATATAACTAAATTAACCAAATATTACAAGCTATGCGTTTCTTTTTTAGAACATTATACATATTTGTGTCCGTGTGTCCATGGCGTGAAGGTAATGTTGGGGTTATCTGTGTGTGTGTGTGTGTGTGTGTGTGTGTGTGTGTGTGTGTGTGTGTGTGTGTGTGTGTGTGTGTGTGTGTGTGTGTGTGTCAATGGCGTGAAGGTAATGTTGGGGTTATCTCTGTGTGTGTGTGTGTGTGTGTGTGTGTGTGTGTGTGTGTGTGTGTGTGTGTGTGTGTGTGTGTCAATGGCGTGAAGGTAATGTTGGGGTTATCTGTGTGTGTGTGTATGTGTGTGTGTGTGTGTGTGTGTGTGTGTGTGTGTGTGTGTGTGTGTGTGTGTGTCAATGGCGTGAAGGTAATGTTGGGGTTATCTGTGTGTGTGTGTGTGTGTGTGTGTGTGTGTGTGTGTGTGTGTGTGTGTGTGTGTGTGTGTGTGTGTGTGTGTGTGTGTGTGTGTGTGTGTGTGTCTGTGTGTCAATGGCGTGAAGGTAATGTTGGGGGTATCTGTGTGTGTGTGTGCGCGACCAATAAAACTTTGACGAAAAATCACAATTGGCAACATTTTGCAACTTTTACAATCATACGACAAGAAATTGAGATGAGAACTAGGCCTACTCTGTGATCCGGGTCACCAGCGAGGGAGATATGATCGCAGCGGGAGATGTATACAGCCGACGGTGGATCCGTATCCTCTACGGGGAATATTTCACGGAACACTGAGCTCAGTATACCACAAGAAACGCGGTGGCTTGCACGAACTGTTTCAGGGTCGTGTTACACATCTCGTGATCCAAGCACACGCAAAATAGGTCTTATATATGTGAGTCTACGAATCTGGGCCACCTTCAGCAAATAGAACAAAAACTAAAGGATGTTTCCAGGCATGCATTAGGAAGCTTGCTAAAAATAACCTTGAACTTCCTCTTGAGCTTGAACAATAACATACAAAATAGTGACAGTGAAAGCTGAACATTTCTTTTATTTTCTCTTTATATTTTGATATGTTTCTTTGGTGTCCTCTTGTGCTTCAACTAATGTTCTCATCGAACCGAAACAGATACATCTGAAGCCTTTTTTAATCAGTCTGACTTGCTCACTAAGTTTCATCATTCGGGCGAAGTCGCGCAGTGGTAAGACGTCGGCCTCCTAATCGGGGGGTCGTCAGTTGAATCCCGGTCGCTGCCGCCTGGTGGGTTAAGAGTGGAGATTTTTCCGATCTCCCATGTCAACTTATGTGCAGACCTGCTAGTGACTTAACCCCCTTCGTGTGTACACGCAAGCACAAGACCAAGTGCGCACGGAACAGATCCTGTAATCCATGTCGGAGTTCGGTGGGTTATGGAAACACGAAAATACCCAGCATGCCTACTCAACGAAAGCGGAGTGAAGCTGACTATGGGGGACCCAAATGTGCAAACGAGCTCACACGTCACCAGAATATCTGGAACGCTAAAGAATGGTGGTGGCCGAGTGGTAACGCACTTGCGCTCGGAATCGAGAGGTTGCGTGTTCGACCCTGGGTCGGGCCGCTATTTTCTCCCCCCATTCCTAACCTAGGTGGTGGGTTCAAGTGCTAGTCTTTCGGATGAGACGAAAAACCGAGGTCCCGTGTACACTACATTGGGGTGTGCACGTTAAAGATCCCACGATTGACAAAAGGGTCTTTCCTGGCAAAATTGTATAGACATATATAAAAAAAAAATGTCCACCAAATACCCGTGTGACTTGGAATAATAGGCCGTGAAAAGTATATACTCGCCTAACACGCTTGAGATTTACTGGCCGATGTGAATGCGTGATATATTGTGTAAAAAATTCCATCTCACACGGCATATTGTAAACGCCATGAGCCTCCCTCTGGGAGGGTATGTGCGTAGAAATACTCACTAATAAATAATAAAAAATAAAGAAGAAGTAGCATGCTATTTTGAAGTATAGTAGCCTTTTTACAGTGATTAACCTCTTTACTGGTCCACAGTAGGATTTTGTTTGTTTGTTTGTTTGCTTAATGCCCAGCCAACCACGAAGAGCCATATCAGGGCGGTGCTGCTTTGACATTTAACGTGCGCCACACACAAGACAGAAGTCGCAGCACAGGCTTCATGTCTCACCCAGTCACATTATTCTGACACCGGACCAACCAGTCCTAGTAGCACTAACCCCATAATGCCAGACGCCAGGCGGAGCAGCCACTAGATTGCCAATTTTAAAGTCTTAGGTATGACCCGGCCGGGGTTCGAACCCACGACCTCCCGATCACGGGGCGGACGCCTTTCCACTAGGCCAACCGTGCCGGTCCACATTAGGAGCATGGGCGCTAAATTGATAAGGACCAGTTGTGAATGTTTCTGTATTCATTTTTGGATGAATTTCTATCAAACCTAGTTTGCTCCAATTAGGCCTAAAGGCTAGCTAAAGAGTAAAACTACCAAACACTATATTAAACTTCTTCGCAAGATAACAAGCTAGTTATCAGCGTGAAGCTAAAGACATCCATATTAGGGGCCTCTCCTCCACCTGCAGTGAGTAAACATTTTTGAAACCTCCATCGACCCTGTTTCGAGACACGAATGTCACAGAGTCATCTGTTATTATTATTATTATTATTATTATTGTGATCATTTTTATGCGCCTAATCTAGATATAGCCCTAGGCGCTTACATATTAATTTCTGCCGTTTGAAATGGAATTTTTTACAGACAGACAGACAAACAGACATTTTTTACACACAATATATAACGCATTCACATCGGCAAGTAAAGCTCAGTAGCCTATTAGGCGAGCATTCACCTTTCACGGCCTTTATTCCAAGTCAAACGGGTATTTGGTGGACATTTTTATCTATGTCTATACAATTTTGCCAGGAAAGACCCTTTTGTCAATCGTGGGATCTTTAACGTGCACACCCCAATGTAGTGTACACGAAGGGACCTCGGTTTTTCGTCTCATCCGAAAGACTAGCACTTGAACCCACCACCTAGGTTAGGAAAGGGGGGAGAAAATTGCGGCCTGACCCAGGGTCGAACACGCAACCTCTCGCTTCCGAGCGCAAGTGAAAGGGGGGGGGGGGGGGGGTTAAATTATTATCGCCATTTAAATTAGTAAAATAAACAGGATGTTATTTCTTAGAGCAATGTCCTGTACCCCGAACTCGTCAAACAAGTTTAAGATGGGGGAGGGGGTTGCGACGGGGAGAAGGGATGGGGGTATCGGTTGAAAGCGGTATGGTAAGGAGGGAGGGGGGGGACTTTCACAAGAATTATACTTTAATACACTACACAAAATCAGTCATCCGTCCAATAGAATGTAGGGCACTTGCTTAAACCTGAGTATCAAACCCACACACCTGCTTTCATATGCGTGCAAGGAGTGAACTGAACAGTGGGCGCTCTAACTTGCTTTCCTTCCGCTAGGAATAAGAAGACACCTCTTGCGTAGTTGTGTGTGTGTGTGTGTGTATGTGTGTGTGAGTGTGAGTGTGTGTGTTGTTTGTATGTGTGTGTATATGTGTGTGTGCGTGTGTTTCGTGTGCGTGTGTGTTTGTGTATGTTCGAGTGTGTCATTTATTTGTGTCTTTGTGTGAGTGTCTGTGTGCAGTGTGTGCGTGCGCATAGGAATG
>NC_090260.1:51833199-51878199 GCF_037325665.1 Littorina saxatilis
AGACATACAAGTCACGTTATTACATAAAGGCGGCTTACAAACATTACAAGACATACAAGTCGCGTTATTACATAAAGGCGGCTTACAAACATTACAAGACATACAAGTCACGTCATTACATACAGGCGGCTTACAAACATTACAAGACATACAAGTCACGTTATTACATGAAGGTGGCTTACAAACATTACAAGACATACGAGTCACGTTATTACATACAGGCGGCTTACAAACATTACAAGACATACAAGCCGCGTTATTACATACAGGCGGCTTACAAACATTACAAGACATACAAGTCACGTTATTACATACAGGCGGCTTACAAACATTACAAGACATACAAGCCGCGTTATTACATACAGGCGGCTTACAAACATTACAAGACATACAAGCCGCGTTATTACATACAGGCGGCTTACAAACATTACAAGACATACAAGTCACGTTATTACATACAGGCGGCTTACAAACATTACAAGACATACAAGCCGCGTTATTACATACAGGCGGCTTACAAACATTACAAGACATACAAGCCGCGTTATTACATACAAGCGGCTTACAAACATTACAAGACATACAAGTCACGTTATTACATACAGGCGGCTTACAAACATTACAAGACATACAAGCCGCGTTATTACATACAGGCGGCTTACAAACATTACAAGACATACAAGTCACGTTATTACATACAGGCGGCTTACAAACATTACAAGACATACAAGCCGCGTTATTACATACAGGCGGCTTACAAACATTACAAGACATACAAGCCGCGTTATTACATACAGGCGGCTTACAAACATTACAAGACATACAAGTCACGTTATTACATGAAGGCGGCTTACAAACATTACAAGACATACAAGTCACGTTATTACATTAAGGCGGCTTACAAACATTACAAGACATACAAGTCACGTTATTACATGAAGGCGGCTTACAAACATTACAAGACATACAAGTCGCGTTATTACATGAAGGCGGCTTACAAACATTACAAGACATACAAGTCACGTTATTACATACAGGCGGCTTACAAACATTACAAGACATACGAGTCGCGTTATTACATGAAGGCGGCTTACAAACATTACAAGACATACAAGTCACGTTATTACATACAGGCGGCTTACAAACATTACAAGACATACAAGTCGCGTTTTTACATGAAGGCGGCTTACAAACATTACAAGACATACAAGTCGCGTTATTACATACAGGCGGCTTACAAACATTACAAGACATACAAGTCACGTTATTACATACAGGCGGCTTACAAACATTACAAGACATACAAGCCGCGTTATTACATACAGGCGGCTTACAAACATTACAAGACATACAAGTCACGTTATTACATACAGGCGGCTTACGAACATTACAAGACATACAAGCCGCGTTATTACATACAGGCGGCTTACAAACATTACAAGACATACAAGCCGCGTTATTACATACAGGCGGCTTACAAACATTACAAGACATACAAGTCACGTTATTACATACAGGCGGCTTACAAACATTACAAGACATACAAGCCGCGTTATTACATACAGGCGGCTTACAAACATTACAAGACATACAAGCCGCGTTATTACATACAGGCGGCTTACAAACATTACAAGACATACAAGTCACGTTATTACATACAGGCGGCTTACAAACATTACAAGACATACAAGCCGCGTTATTACATACAGGCGGCTTACAAACATTACAAGACATACAAGCCGCGTTATTACATACAGGCGGCTTACAAACATTACAAGACATACAAGTCACGTTATTACATGAAGGCGGCTTACAAACATTACAAGACATACAAGTCACGTTATTACATTAAGGCGGCTTACAAACATTACAAGACATACAAGTCACGTTATTACATGAAGGCGGCTTACAAACATTACAAGACATACAAGTCGCGTTATTACATGAAGGCGGCTTACAAACATTACAAGACATACAAGTCACGTTATTACATACAGGCGGCTTACAAACATTACAAGACATACGAGTCGCGTTATTACATGAAGGCGGCTTACAAACATTACAAGACATACAAGTCACGTTATTACATACAGGCGGCTTACAAACATTACAAGACATACAAGTCGCGTTTTTACATGAAGGCGGCTTACAAACATTACAAGACATACAAGTCACGTTATTACATACAGGCGGCTTACAAACATTACAAGACATACAAGTCACGTTATTACATACAGGCGGCTTACAAACATTACAAGACATACAAGCCGCGTTATTACATACAGGCGGCTTACAAACATTACAAGACATACAAGCCACATTATTACATACAGGCGGCTTACAAACATTACAAGACATACAAGTCACGTTATTACATACAGGCGGCTTACAAACATTACAAGACATACAAGTCACGTTATTACATACAGGCGGCTTACAAACATTACAAGACATACAAGCCGCGTTATTACATACAGGCGGCTTACAAACATTACAAGACATACAAGTCACGTTAT
The DNA here is from genome assembly GCF_037325665.1 of Littorina saxatilis. Lineage (NCBI taxonomy): Eukaryota > Metazoa > Mollusca > Gastropoda > Littorinimorpha > Littorinidae > Littorina > Littorina saxatilis. Next base: position 51,835,716 of record NC_090260.1, read on the forward strand.
TACATACAGGCGGCTTACAAACATTACAAGACATACAAGCCCCGTTATTACATACAGGCGGCTTACAAACATTACAAGACATACAAGTCACGTTATTACATACAGGCGGCTTACAAACATTACAAGACATACAAGCCGCGTTATTACATACAGGCGGCTTACAAACATTACAAGACATACAAGTCACGTTATTACATACAGGCGGCTTACAAACATTACAAGACATACAAGCCGCGTTATTACATACAGGCGGCTTACAAATATTACAAGACATACAAGCCGCGTTATTACATACAGGCGGCTTACAAACATTACAAGACATACAAGTCACGTTATTACATACAGGCGGCTTACAAACATTACAAGACATACAAGCCGCGTTATTACATACAGGCGGCTTACAAACATTACAAGACATACAAGCCGCGTTATTACATACAGGCGGCTTACAAACATTACAAGACATACAAGTCACGTTATTACATACAGGCGGCTTACAAACATTACAAGACATACAAGCCGCGTTATTACATACAGGCGGCTTACAAACATTACAAGACATACAAGCCGCGTTATTACATACAGGCGGCTTACAAACATTACAAGACATACAAGTCACGTTATTACATGAAGGCGGCTTACAAACATTACAAGACATACAAGTCACGTTATTACATTAAGGCGGCTTACAAACATTACAAGACATACAAGTCACGTTATTACATGAAGGCGGCTTACAAACATTACAAGACATACAAGTCGCGTTATTACATGAAGGCGGCTTACAAACATTACAAGACATACAAGTCACGTTATTACATACAGGCGGCTTACAAACATTACAAGACATACGAGTCGCGTTATTACATGAAGGCGGCTTACAAACATTACAAGACATACAAGTCACGTTATTACATACAGGCGGTTTACAAACATTACAAGACATACAAGTCGCGTTTTTACATGAAGGCGGCTTACAAACATTACAAGACATACAAGTCACGTTATTACATACAGGCGGCTTACAAACATTACAAGACATACAAGTCGCGTTATTACATGAAGGCGGCTTACAAACATTAGAAGACATTCAAGTCGCGTTATTACATAAAGGCGGCTTACAAACATTACAAGACATACAAGTCGCGTTATTACATAAAGGCGGCTTACAAACATTACAAGACATACAAGTCACGTTATTACATACAGGCGGCTTACAAACATTACAAGACATACAAGTCACGTTATTACATACAGGCGGCTTACAAACATTACAAGACATACAAGTCACGTTATTACATAAAGGCGGCTTACAAACATTACAAGACATACAAGTCACGTTATTACATGAAGGCGGCTTACAAACATTACAAGACATACAAGTCACGTTATTACATACAGGCGGCTTACAAACATTACAAGACATACAAGTCACGTTATTACATACAGGCGGCTTACAAACATTACAAGACATACAAGTCACGTTATTACATACAGGCGGCTTACAAACATTACAAGACATACAAGCCGCGTTATTACATACAGGCGGCTTACAAACATTACAAGACATACAAGTCACGTTATTACATACAGGCGGCTTACAAACATTACAAGACATACAAGTCACGTTATTACATACAGGCGGCTTACAAACATTACAAGACATACAAGTCGCGTTATTACATGAAGGCGGCTTACACACATTACAAGACATACAAGTCACGTTATTACATACATGCGGCTTACAAACATTACAAGACATACAAGTCGCGTTATTACATAAAGGCGGCTTACAAACATTACAAGACATACAAGTCACGTTATTACATGAAGGCGGCTTACAAACATTACAAGACATACAAGTCGCGTTATTACATGAAGGCGGCTTACAAACATTACAAGACATACAAGTCACGTTATTACATACAGGCGGCTTACAAACATTACAAGACATACAAGTCGCGTTATTACATGAAGGCGGCTTACAAACATTACAAGACATACAAGTCACGTTATTACATACAGGCGGCTTACAAACATTACAAGACATACAAGTCGCGTTATTACATAAAGGCGGCTTACAAACATTACAAGACATACAAGTCACGTTATTACATACAGGCGGCTTACAAACATTACAAGACATACAAGTCGCGTTATTACATGAAGGCGGCTTACAAACATTACAAGACATACAAGCCACGTTATTACATACAGGCGGCTTACAAACATTACAAGACATACAAGTCACGTTATCAAAACATGCGAACTTGACCCCCTTCCCGCCTCTATCCTCACTCACTGTCTAGATACTCTCCTCCCGCATTTCACCTCCGTCATCAACGCCTCTCTCTCATCTGGGTCCTTTCCGGCCATTTTCAGATCCGCTATCCTCCGACCTCTTCTCAAGAAACCTTCCTTGGATCCTGAAAATCTGAAGAACTACAGACCAGTGTCTAATCTCCCATTTCTCTCCAAAATAACAGAAAAAATCGTACTCTCCCAGCTTTTGGACCATCTTGAAACCAACCACCTTCTCTACTGCAATCAATCTGCCTATCGCTTTGGACACTCGACGGAAACCGCTCTACTGAAAATAAGGAACGACATACTGACTGCACTCGACAACAACGACGTCTGCCTTCTCTCTCTGCTGGACCTGAGCGCGGCATTTGACACTATTGATCATGCCGTGCTCTTGTCCCGCCTTCAAAACTCTTTTGGCATTTCTCAGTCTGTCCTTTCTTGGTTTCAGTCCTATCTCACCGATCGCTACCAGTCTGTCTCTGTGAACGGCCTATCTTCTTCTGCTTCTCCTCTACAGTACGGTGTGCCCCAGGGCTCCGTCCTGGGGCCTATTTTGTTCGTCCTTTACACCCAACCCATCCCTTCAATTGCCGCTCACCACTTTCTCTCTCACCACAGCTTCTCCGACGACAACCAACTCTATCTCTCTGGACCTATCTCTGACCTCCCTCGCCTCATTGCCTCCACCCAGTCTTGCATCACCGACCTCAAGGCGTGGATGGACCTGAATAAGCTGAAGCTTAATGAGGAGAAAACCGAAATGATTCTTGTCTCTCCTAAAAAACATCTCAATCATCCTTCTCTTCCCTCGTCTGTCGATCTCAATGGTTCTTCTATTGCTCTTTCTCCTGCTGTCCGCAACCTAGGTGTCACTCTTGACCAGTCCCTGTCCTTCCATCAGCATGTTGCCAATGTCTGTCGCACTTGCTTCTTTGAAATCCGCCGCATCTCCTCCATCCGTCATCTCCTCACTGAGGATACCACTAAAACTCTGCTCTGCGCCTTTGTCCTATCCCGACTCGATTATTGCAATTCCATTCTATCTGGCTCTCCCAACTACATCATCGAAAAGCTTCAGCGTGTTCAGAATCATGCCGCCCGCCTCATCTTTCGTTCTTCCAAGCATGACCACATCACCCCTCTTCTTCAAACCCTACACTGGCTGCCTGTTCAACAGAGGATTCAGTTCAAGATCTCCACACTCTGCTTCAGAAACTTTGATCTATCGTCCCCTAGCTATCTTTCTGACCTTCTTGATGTCTACTCCCCCTCTCGCTCCCTAAGATCCTCCGCAGACACCCGCCTTTTTAGGATACCATCAGCACGCACCAAAACATATGGCCAGCGCACCTTCTCTTACCAGGCCCCATCCATCTGGAACCAACTCCCGCATTCACTCAGGCACTCCACATCTATGCAATCATTCAAAACCTCACTCAAAACACACCTCTTCCCTCACTAGTCCGTTAATGACCACACATCACCCTCTCCTGCTGGTCCTTGATCTGTCTCTTTCTTTCTCCTTCTTCTTCCCTTTCCAGCTCTATTCTTCTTCTCTCAACTAACTTTATGTATCCAATACTTTATTTATTTATTTACGACTGTTTTTCCGTCTAGAATGCATGTGCCTGTAGTTGGTATGAGTGAGTGCGTCGCGTTCTCGCTGTGCGCCTGTCTGCGAGTGTATGAGTCCTTGTCGATTTGTGTTTCGTATAATGTTCACTATGTATTTCATATTTTGTAAGCGCCTAGGGCTATATTTAGATTAGGCGCACAAATGTTCATAATAATAATAATAATATTACATAAAGGCGGCTTACAAACATTACAAGACATACAAGTCGCGTTATTACATAAAGGCGGCTTACAAACATTAGAAGACATTCAAGTCGCGTTATTACATACAGGCGGCTTACAAACATTACAAGACATACAAGTCGCGTTATTACATGAAGGCGGCTTACAAACATTACAAGACATACAAGTCACGTTATTACATACAGGCGGCTTACAAACATTACAAGACATACAAGTCGCGTTATTACATAAAGGCGGCTTACAAACATTACAAGACATACAAGTCACGTTATTACATAAAGGCGGCTTACAAACATTACAAGACATACAAGTCGTGTTATTACATAAAGGCGGCTTACAAACATTAGAAGACATTCAAGTCGCGTTATTACATAAAGGCGGCTTACAAACATTACAAGACATACAAGTCGCGTTATTACATAAAGGCGGCTTACGAACATTACAAGACATACAAGTCGCGTTATTACATAAAGGCGGCTTACAAACATTACAAGACATACAAGTTGCGTTATTACATACAGGCGGCTTACAAACATTACAAGACATACAAGTCGCGTTATTACATACAGGCGGCGTACAAACATTACAAGACATACAAGTCACGTTATTACATAAAGGCGGCTTACAAACATTAGAAGACATTCAAGTCGCGTTATTACATAAAGGCGGCTTACAAACATTACAAGACATACAAGTCGCGTTATTACATAAAGGCGGCTTACGAACATTACAAGACATACAAGTCGCGTTATTACATAAAGGCGGCTTACAAACATTACAAGACATACAAGTCGCGTTATTACATAAAGGCGGCTTACGAACATTACAAGACATACAAGTCGCGTTATTACATAAAGGCGGCTTACAAACATTACAAGACATACAAGTCGCGTTATTACATACAGGCGGCTTACAAACATTACAAGACATACAAGTCGCGTTATTACATACAGGCGGCGTACAAACATTACAAGACATACAAGTCACGTTATTACATAAAGGCGGCTTACAAACATTAGAAGACATTCAAGTCGCGTTATTACATAAAGGCGGCTTACAAACATTACAAGACATACAAGTCGCGTTATTACATAACGGCAGCTTACGAACATTACAAGACATACAAGTCGCGTTATTACATAAAGGCGGCTTACAAACATTACAAGACATACAAGTCGTGTTATTACATACAGGCGGCTTACAAACATTACAAGACATACAAGTCGCGTTATTACATAAAGGCGGCTTACAAACATTAGAAGACATGCAAACGCGCAAGCGCGCGGGCACGCACACACAGAGCATAAACGAATTATCTAGGGTTCTTTACTGGCTCTTTTGAGAATAACGGTGGTAATATACACAAAAAAAGAAAACAATCTACTTTATGTATGTACATGTAGTACACACACGTTGCAGTTAACGACACCTTGTTTACTTATGTGATTATCTAACACGTTGGTAGATCATAAAGAGGGATGCAATTCGTCAACGACTATCTTAACCTCGAACAAAAAAAATGCATGCTTACGATTTTTGTAACGTGTTTGCATGCAAACAAGTCACTTCATTCTTACCCCGTATCACACACTTTATGAGGAGGTAAAAATAAGACAGCAACTACAAACAAGTCACTTCATCCTTACCCCGTATCACACACTTTATGAGGAGGTAACAATAAGACAGCAACTACAAACAAGTCACTTCATTCTTACCCCGTATCACACACTTTATGAGGAGGTAAAAATAAGACAGCAACTACAAACTATGCACTAATCGAACAGACATTCAGTTTCCTCCGCAAATCTGCTTTTGTTTTTGACGTGCTATATCTGGTTCCTATTTTACAGCAGTTTAAAAACGACATAAAATCGATGGCAACAGTTGGCACTAAATACAGAGATGCTCTGCAAATGTGTCAAAATCTGTGTATGATCTGAAAATGGATATTACAATGGATCTGAAATCAGTAGGAAACAGGGCTCGTTGTCCACACCTATATCGCAGCAATATGAGGACAACTTGCAAATTCATTTTTAGTGGGGTGCAGTAATTTGCGGACTATATTGCAGCAATTTGCGGACCAAAGACCGCCTATTTTGGGACATCCGCAAATAGTCGCATTTTTCGGCCGATGTCCGCAAATTGCTGCGATATAGCGATGGACGACTCCATTTGGTCCTATTTGGTCCGCATATTGCGGTAAATCCACAAACACACACACACACACACACACACACACACACACACACACACACACACACACACACACACACACACACACACACACACACACACACTTTTGCTCCAGTTATAATCATGCACTTCGTAGGCTTTATTCAAGTTTGTCTCTTGTTCTTAAACATCCGAATTCAAAGCACACGTCTGAGCTGAGAATATATACATAAATGTCTGCCGCCATTCAATGTGAAATAATGTTGATTTGTGATCCAAACACTTCCGAAGAATGCTGGTTCGTGTGTGCAAAAATACAAACATAGAGGGTGACACAAAAAATTCAACCCAATTTTGTTTTTATAACTTCTACATCCATTGACCGAATTAGTTATCATTTGGTGTTGATTAACTTCAGCTTATGCATGACAAAGGTCAACAAAGTTGCGAATTTACAGGTTAAATGGAGGGGTACTTTAAAACACTTTTAAAAGAAGCTAAAAACGCGGACCATGTAACCTACAAACAGGAAACTTTGTGGAATGGTGATGAACAAAGTGGATTTCATGTACAATGACAGGAACGCAATCCTCTCTGGGGATGCCCTGCTCCTGCCTGTAATGGCTGTACTAAAGTCACTGATTGTATGAGGTTGTGTATGGTATACTACATCCTTCAAATAACCCCAAGGATATCAATCCTGAAGAATTAAATCGGGTTCGTTAGTCTACCGCTCCATGTTAAACCTCGAACTGTTGAGTCCATCCCCGAATTTGGATTCTTTGTCGAAAGACAACCAAAGTCAGACCATTTCACCTACAAACTAGCATCTTTCGGGTCATGTTCGAAGCTGAAATTAATGTACACCAAGTATAAAGTATACGAAATACCCTAGCTTTCTTGCTAACACCACAGTTAGCTATCATGCATGCAACCGACTCAAGAAGTCTCGTTCACAGATAAACAAACAGGGGAGTTGGAAACTATGTCGTCTTCAACCGATTAATACATTACAATATATCAGTAAAACACACACACACACACACACACACACACACACACACACACACACACACACACACACACACACACACACACACACACATACACACACACACACACACACACAGAACTACAGTCAGCATTGCAAAAAATGAAGATGAATATCTTATGCATAATGCCGAAGAAGACAAATTAGTCTGTTTTTTGAATTTAAACGAATGATGCAAACAGCGCTACATAACTTGTTCATATTCTGTTCTGCACTGTGGGCTGGCGCATATGTTTAATTAGCCCATTGTAGATATCCTACGCAAAAACTGTAAGAGATCAAAATCAGATAACACGAGGAAATGATACCGCTTGCAGAAACAAAACACAAAAATGCATACTTCTTTCATTTTAGCCAGTCTAAAAAATTCATGTTAGCCAGTGTACAAACTTACATGACATGTCCACGAACAGCTTCTATACACAAGTATGCCCTAGCATTGGGAACTTTGTGGGACTCGAGAAAGGAAAAGAAATAATAGCTTAGACACCACTGGGTGTTGTGTTGTTATCCTGCAATTCAACAGATGAAAAATCCATGCGTCCCTTAAAGGCTCAGTCCTTTCCATGCAAACGATTTGGCTCACTCTGACCTGGCTCACTCTGACCTGGCTCACTCTGACCTGGCTCACTCTGACCTGGCTCACTCTGACCTGGCTCACTCTAACCTGGCTCACTCTGACCTGGCTCACTCTAACCTGGCTCACTCTGACCTGGCTCACTCTAACCTGGCGATGCTTTTACGTAGAATAAGACTTCCCCTTTCCCAAGACACATGGCAAAATTCAACAGCCTGAATCAGTGAATGCTTTGTGTGCACAACAAATTTTTGTTTTGTTTTTGTTGTTGTGTGAATTCAGTTCATTAACAAAAAAAAATTGAGAAAAAACAAGTCGCGTAAGGCGAAAATACATTATTTAGTCAAGTAGCTGTCGAACTCACAGAATGAAACTGAACGCAATGCAACGCAGCAAGACCGTATACTCGTAGCATCGTCAGTCCACCGCTCATGGCAAAGGCAGTGAAATTGACAAGAAGAGCGGGGTAGTAGTTGCGCTGAGAAGGATAGCACGCTTTTCTGTACCTCTCTTCGTTTTAACTTTCTGAGCGTGTTTTTAATCCAAACATATCATATCTATACATTTTTGGAATCACGAACCGACAAGGAATAAGATGAAAGTGTTTTTAAATTGATTTTAAAAATTTAGTTTTGATCATAATTTTTATATTTTTAATTTTCAGAGCTTGTTTTTAATCCAAATATAACATATTTATATGTTTTTGGAATCAGAAAATGATGGACAATAAGATGAACGTAAATTTGGATCGTTTTATAAAAAAAATAATTGTTTTACAATTTTCAGATGTTTAATAACCAACAAACAACAACAACAAAGTCATTAATTAATTTTTAAGCCTCCAAGCTGAAATACAATACCAAAGTCCGGGCTTCGTCGAAGATTGCTTGGCCAAAATTTCAACCAATTTGGTTGAAAAATGAGAGCGTGACAGTGCCGCCTCAACTTTCACGAAAAGCCGGATATGACGTCATCAAAGACATTTATCAAAAAATGAAAAAACAGTCTGAGGATATCATACCCAGGAACTCTCATGTCAAATTTCATAAAGATCGGTCCAGTAGTTTAGTCTGAATCGCTCTACACACACACACACACACACACACACATACACCACGACCCTCGTCTCGATTCCCCCCTCTATGCACTTGACTAAATGTAAAAACGAGTCTGTTGCTCTCTCTCTCTCTCTCTCTCTCTCTCTCTCTCTCTCTCTCTCTCTCTCTCTCTCTCTCTCTCTCTCTCTCTCTCTCTCTCTCTCTCTCTCTCTCTCTCTTAACGGATGTGTAGCTGATTTGAGTAACTTAATTCTCAAAATGAAAGGTTTAACTAGCTGTGTCAATGTAATTTTGTAATTTTTGAGTTCTCCCTATATAATTCCTTAAATGCACATTGTGTTGCAATCCATACAATGTAATTCTTTATCTTAAATGCTTGAATTTGTATTTGTTATGTCCGTCTGTCTTTATGTGTTGTATAAAGGATATGTTGGAAGAATAGGCTTTGCCTAAAACCTTTATCCTTTTGTAATACAGTTCTGAGTCTGAGTCTCTCTCTCTCTCTCTCTCTCTCTCTCTCTCTCTCTCTCTCTCTCTCTCTCTCTCTCTCTCTCTCTCTCTCTCTCTCTCTCTCTCTCTCTCTCTCTCTCTCTCTTTTTTTTTGTCCCAGAGAGTTTTAGACACACCTTGGAGGAACAAGAGGATTTATTTCTAACTACAAACTTGGCCAGCTTGCAGTCATAGTGCTTTTCGTGCTTTTTGACTTTTACGCATTTTGACACTGCGCTGGTTTCTATCTTGCATTCTGTCTTTATTTTCTTCTTTGTTTTCTGGAGCTATGCGAACCCATGAGTTGTTATGGAAAAGGACGGGCGCTGTGGCCTAGTAGAAAAGACATCGGCCTCCTAATCGGAAGGTCGTGAGTTCAAAGCCCGGCCGCGACCGCCTGGTGGGTTAAGGGTGGAGATTGTTTTGATCTCCCAGGTCAATTTATGTGAAGACCTGCTAGTGTCTTAACCCCCGTCGTGTGTACACACAACCACAAGACCAAGTGCGCACGGGAAAGATCATGTAATGCATGCCAGAGTTTGGTTAAATACCCAGCATGCTTCCCCGGTTTACGTCAAATATATCTTTACGTCATTTCCTTTCTGTCTGACATCTATTCCAAATCTCAAGATCTCTGTTGGACATGAAAAATCAAGGGAACTGAAACACATGTTCTTGTGAGATTGTTCTGAGAAAGTCAGGTAAATGATTGACTGACCCAGGTCACATGATGCTTTGACTGACAGACCCCTTTGCGGCTGTCTAATTTGCGGTATCGGTTAGAAAATGGTTTTTTGGTCGAAATTAGAATGTAATAAATCCGATGACTGTTAGCAAATGAAAACAGATATGTCTCACACATGATATCAGCATGAGCCGGTAGCTGTCTTATTTTTTGACATGTCTGAAATCATTTGTTAACAGTCAGCATATTAGAAATTACAGTTGTAGTACCTTATATAATTACCTCCCAACATTTGTGTTCAAACCGATCATATGAATGTCTAACAAGTCGAGTGTTACACGCTGAGTTTGGGTAGTCTTTGCAGACTGTACTTTCTCCTTGCACTGTCTGTGTTTCGTTTCTCTGTCATGTTTCTCCTCTGGAAGCAGTAAATCTAGCACGCGTTCTTTTGCAGCTGTGTTGCCTTCACTTCGCTCTGTTACAGCTGTGTTGACTTGCCTTCACTTCGCTCTGTTACAGCTGTGTTGCCTTCACTTCGTTATGTTACAGCTGTGTTGCCTCCACTTCGCTCTGTTACAGCTACGTTGCCTTCACTTCGCTCTGTTACAGCTGTGTTGCCTTAACTTTGTTCTGTTACAGCTGTGTTGCTTTCACTTCGCTCTGTTACAGCTGTGTTGCCTTAACTTCGTTCTGTTACAGCTGTGTTGCCTTAACTTCGTTCTGTTACAGCTGTGTTGCCTTCACTTCGCTCTGTTACAGCTGTGTTGCCTACACTTCGCTCTGTTACAGCTGTGTTGCCTTCACTTCGCTCTGTTACAGATGTGTTGCCTTAACTTCGTTCTGTTACAGCTGTGTTGCCTTCACTTCGCTCTGTTACAGCTGTGTTGCCTTCACTTCGCTCCGTTACAGCTGTGTTGCCTTCATTTCGCTCTGTTACAGCTGTGTTGCCTTCACTTCGTTCTGTTACAGCTGTGTTGCCTTCACTTCGCTCTGTTACAACTGTGTTGCCTTCACTTCGCTCTGTTACAGCTGTGTTGCCTTCACTTCGCTCTGTTACAGCTGTGTAGCCTTCACTTCGCTCTGTTACAGCTGTGTTGCCTTAACTTCGTTTTGTTACAGCTGTGTTGCCTTCACTTCGCTCTGTTACAGCTGTGTTGCCTTCACTTCGCTCTGTTACAGCTGTGTTGCCTTAACTTCGTTCTGTTACAGCTGTGTTGCCTTCACTTCGCTCTGTTACAGCTGTGTTGCCTTCACTTCGCTCTGTTACAGCTGTGTTGCCTTCACTTCGCTCCGTTACAGCTGTGTTGCCTTCACTTTGCTCTGTTACAGCTGTGATGCCTTCACTTCGCTCTGTTACAACTGTGATGCCTTCACTTCGCTCTGTTACAGCTGTGTTGCCTTCACTTCGCTCTGTTACAGCTGTGTTGCCTTCACTTCGCTCTGTTACAACTGTGTTGCCTTCACTTCGCACGGGTTTGCCCGCGTCGTGGATGTTGACCAGGACTGATAAGATCAGCTGATGCCGATAGAATCGGGACTATAAACCAGAAGAGTGTATTGAAGACCAGTCGTTTCTTTTTACATTTAGTCAAGTTATGACTAAATGTTTTAACATCGAGGGGGGAATCGAGACGAGGGTCGTGGTGTATGTGTGTGTGTGTGTGCGTGCGTGTAGAGCGATTCAGACCAAACTACTGGACCGATCTTTATGAAATTTGACATGAGAGTTCCTGGGTATGATATCCCCATATGTTTTTTTCATTTTTTTGATAAATGTCTTTGATGACGTCATATCCGGCTTTTCGTGAAAGTTGAGGCGGCACTGTCACGCTCTCATTTTTCAACCAAATTGGTTGAAATTTTGGTCAAGTAATCTTCGACGAAGCCCGGACTTTGGTATTGCATTTCATTTTGGTGGCTTAAAAATTAATTAATGACTTTGGTCATTAAAAATCTGAACATTGTAAAACAAATATTTTTTTATAAAACGATCCAAATTTACGTTCATCTTATTTTCCATTATTTTCTGATTCCAAAAACATATACATATGTTATATTTGGATTAAAAACAAGCTCTGAAAATTAAATATATAAAAATTATTATCAATTTTTTTTTCGAAATCAATTTAAAAACACTTTCATCTTATTCCTTGTCGGTTCCTGATTCCAAAAACATATAGATATGATATGTTTGGATTCAAAACACGCTCAGAAAGTTAAAACGAAGAGAGGTACAGAAAAGCGTGCTATCCTTCTCAGCGCAACTACTACCCCGCTCTTCTTGTCAATTTCACTGCCTTCACCATGAGCGGTGGACTGACGATGCTACGGTCTTGCTGAAACATTGCATTGCGTTTAGTTTCATTCTGTGAGTTCGACAGCTACTTGACTAAATGTTGTATTTTCGCCTTACGCGACTTGTTTACATTTAGTCAAGTTTTGACTAAATGTTTTAACATAGAGGGGGGAATCGAGACGAGGGTCGTGGTGTATGTGTGTGTGTGTGTGTGTTTGTGTGTGTGTGTGTGTGTGTGTGTGTGTGTGTGTGTGTGTGTGTGTGTGTGTGTGTGTGTGTGTGTTGAGCGATTCAGACTAAACTACTGAGCCGATCTTTATGAAATTTGACATGAGAGTTCCTGGGTATGATATCCTCAGACTTTTTTTTTATTTTTTTTTCATAAATGTCTTTGATGACGTCATATCCGGCTTTTCGTGAAAGTTGAGGCGGCACTGTCACGCCCTCATTTTTCAACCAAATTGTTTGAAATTTTGGTCAAGTAATCTTCGTCGGAGCCCGGACTTCGGTATTGCATTTCAGCTTGGTGGCTTAAAAATTAATTAATGACTTTGGTCATTAAAAATCTGAAAATTGTAAAAAAATATTTTTTTTATAAAACGATCCAAATTTACGTTCATCTTATTTTCCATCATTTGCTGATTCCAAAAACATATAAATATGTTATATTTGGATTAACAACAAGCTCTAAAAATTAAATCTATAAAAATTATTATCAAATTTTTTTTTGGAAATCAAATTAAAAACACTTTCATCTTATTCCTTGTCGGTTCCTGGTTCCAAAAACATATAGATATGTAACGTTTGGATTAAAAACACGCTCAGAAAGTTAAAACGAAGAGAGGTACAGAAAAGCGTGATATCCTTCTCAGCGCAACGAATACCCCGCTCTTCTTGTCAATTCCACTGGCACTGCCTTTGCCACGGGCGGTGGACTGACGATGCTACGAGTATACGGTCTTGCTGCGTTGCGTTGCGTTCAGTTTCATTCTGTGAGTTCGACAGCTACTTGACTAAATATTGTATTTTCGCCTTACGCGACTTGTTTTCATTTATGTAAATAACTAGCACATTAACGGAACGTTTTTAGGTTATAATTATAATCCTCACAGTAATTGTTGTCTGACATTCCGCAATGGAAAAATACCCTTCAAAACTTCTCCAAAATGTATTTTTCCCAACTGTGCCTCTATATACATGTATCAGCTTACAAAAAGTACGCGGCTGTTTTTTGTCCCCATTAAAACCAACGATGAGTACATCACGACCCGGATGTGCAGCAGTGTGAAACGTCACGAGGGTCCGGGTACACGTATCGCGTGGCCGTGCTGAAGCCTTTATCTTGTAAAGACCAGTGTCGTCACAGCTCAGTCTGTGTCTCTACCAACCTGTCGTCAACACGTGTTGCAGGCAGTGTAGTGTTTAGATGTAACCCCGTGTCTTCGCCCTGTGGGAAATAGTGTAGTGTTCGCCCGAAAGTCTAAAGTGTGATCCTGACGAGTCCTGAGAAAGGAACACTGACTGAAGCTAACGAATCGTGAGAATGAAACACTGACTGAAGCTAACGAGTGGTGAGAAAGAAACACTGACTGAAGCTAACGAGTTGTGAGAAAGAAACACTGACTGAAGCTAACGAGTTGTGAGAAAGAAACACTGACTGAAGCTAACGAGTGGTGAGAAAGAAACACTGACTAAAGCTAACGAGTTGTGAGAAAGAACCACTGTTTGGAGCTAACGAGTGGTGAGAAAGAAACACTGACTGAAGCTAACGAGTCGTGAGAAAGAAACACTGACTGAAGCTAACGAGTCGTGAGAAAGAAACACTGTTTGGAGCTAACGAATTGGGGGGATAACTGTGGATTGCTTTGTTCACAGGTAAGAGTGAGCAAGTGGATTTGACTCATTTAACCTTCATTGTGTTTTCGAGTACGACGACAAATAAACATGTATGCATCTTTAAATCATTTGGAATTTTTGCTTAAGACTAGTGTAAATAAACTTAGCAATGATTGTGACATATTTTGGACACCCAATCAAAATTTAATATTAATTCGTTTAATTTCATTTAAGGCCACAAAAAGGTCGGAAGGTAGGCAATCACTTTTTTTTCTTAATAGCAGAGCAACCAAGCGTGTAGCACTCGCAACCGAAGAAGATGTCGCCATTGTTGTCATGGCAAGCGTCTCTTGGGCCTTTTTAGTAGAAGGAGTTATTTCCCTTGCATCGTCTGTCGTCTGCATGACGACTCAAGCGCTTTCGCTTTCAACAACAACAAAAACAACAACAAAATCAACAACAACAAACAACAACAAACAACAACAACAAACAACAACCAACAACAACCAACAACAACAAACAACAACACATGACAACAACCAACAAACAACAAACAACAAACAACAACCAACCAAACAACAAACAACAAACAACAACCAACCAACCAACCAAACAACAAACAACAAACAACAAACAAACAAACAACCAACAAACAACAACCAACAACAACAACAACCGACAACAACAACCAACATCCAACAAACAACAACCAACAAACAACAACCAACAACAACAACAACCAAAAACAACAACCAACAACCAACAACAACAACCAACAACAACAACCAACAACAACAACCAACAACAACCAACAACAACCAACAACAACAAACAACAACAACAAACACAACAAACACAACAAACAACAACAACAACAAACAACAAACAACAACAACAACAACAACAACAACCAACAACAACAACAACCAACAACAACAACAACCACAACAACCATTAACAACAACCAACAAACAACAACCAACCAACAACCACCAACAACAACAAACAACAACCACCAACAACAACAAACAACAACCACCACCAACAACAACAACCAACAACAACCAACAACAACAACCAACAACAACAACAACCAACAACAACCAACAACAACAACCAACAACAACAAAACAACAACAACCAACAAACAACAACCAACAACCAACAACAACCAACAACAACAACCAACAACAACCAACAACAACCACCCGACGGTAAGTCACAATTCAAATATACAAAAGGACACGAGTGGTCACTGCATACAGGTGGTAGAACACCAACTCTTTTTACCAAGTTAGGACACGGAGTTAATACCAGATCAATTATAGTTGACGAGGTATCGGTTATTCGAGTGGGTTCTGATATCAACTGAGATAAACTGTTTAAGTTCATTAATTCCCGCAGATGAAACGGGGGGTTAACAGTACAATTAGCGTTGAGATCACCAAAGATAATAAACTTATGTGGGGTATTCATGGCAAGTTGAACGGAATCGTTGATAAGAAGCCAATGGTCGACGGTTGCACTCGGTGGTCTATAAAACACACCAACGAGAAGAGTATCTTGACCCAACTTAGTCTCAATCCAGATCGCTTCCAAATCAGGTATACACAAGTCGATCCTCGGTTTGCAAATCAGATTACTATTTACATAAACGGCTACGGTCGGGAATTAAATGTCTGTCAAATAGATCACTATTTAGATTGCTAATCCTCAATCTAAGTCTGCAATGGATAATTTCTGATTTTCGATCAGATGTGTATCTGTACGAGGGAACAACAGAATCATCAGAACTAATACGTTTTTTAGATAACCCAATAGAATCAAATTGTTTCACAGTATCTGGAAGCTCATTCCACAGGGAAGTTGAAGACAGAAAAAATGATTTTTTATACAGTTCAGTTCGAGAGTGGGGAGTCTGTCTGTCAAGTGGTCTTCGTCTATGGTAAGGGTTCACAGAAGCAACGAGAGGAGGCAGACGTTCTAGTAAGTATGGTGGCACGCGTGCATTAACTAATTTGAAATACAAAATCAATTTGTGTCTTTTTCGCCTCTCCTTCAGTGTTGTAAATCCTGATTCATCGTACAATTTTTGGTGACTCGTGCCACGAACTGCACCTATAATGGTTCTTATGGCATCAAGATGCAAGTTTTCTAATAAAGTAGCTAATCTGTCAGAACAGTTATCCCAAATGACGTCAGAAAAATCAAAATGGGGAATAATAAAAGATTTATACATAAGTTCAAGTGCCTTTCGGCTAAGGCGATACTTATAGGACCGAAAACATGAGAGAAGAACACGTACTTTAGATATAATTGACTGAACATGTGATTCCCATTTGCAGTCGCTCTGAATCAGTACACCAAGATGTTTG
Organism: Littorina saxatilis; assembly: GCF_037325665.1. NCBI lineage: Eukaryota > Metazoa > Mollusca > Gastropoda > Littorinimorpha > Littorinidae > Littorina > Littorina saxatilis. The sequence continues at coordinate 51,852,383 of NC_090260.1, forward strand.
TGAACGTGGTTTTCTCTCAGAATTGTTCCATCAAATACAAGAGGAAGGGTTTCAGGCATTCTATTTCCAGAAAAGGTCATCAAATCTGTTTTTAAATTATTGAAATTAACTTTCCATTTTTCCGCCCAGTGTGCCATTTTGGCTAAGTCTGCATTTAAGATCTGTGTCCGCGTGTTTGCATCATTTAGAGATAAATACAAACTGGTATCATCAGCAAAAAGTTTAATGACAGATTCGATATTAATGACAATATCGTTAATGTACACAAGGAACAACAAGGGCCCCAGAACAGAACCTTGGGGAACACCTGAACAAACACGTCCGTATGTCGATTTCCTGCCTTGGATAACAACGGCTTGTAATCTGCCTGTCAAATAATCTTCAAACCATTTTAATAAAACACCTCTTATGCCTATAGCATATAATTTATGCAACAAACCCTTGTGCCACACTCTGTCGAAGGCTTTTGATATATCACAGAAAACAGCCTGAGTCGTCAACTGCTTATCTAAGGATTGGCACAAATCGTCATACATACTCAACAACTGAAAACTAGTTGAATCACCAGGAATAAACCCTGACTGAGAAACCGTTAATAAATCATTCTCTGTGAGATATCGAAAAACATGGGCTTGAACACATTTTTCCAATACTTTTCCAATGCAACTGAGTAATGAAATCGGACGATAGTTACTGCAGTGTTCTTTTTCACCTTTCTTATAAATGGGATTCACATGAGCTACTTTCCAAATTTTCGGAAACTTTCCCTCAGCCAACGATCTCTGGAAAAGGGTTGCAAGCGGATTTGAAATAATACAAGCAGCAAGTTTAAGAAGTTTATTGTGAACCAAATCAGGACCTACTGCTTTCCTAACATCGAGGTTGTTTAGAACAGCGTACACCATTTCGGTAGTTATCACGAGAGGACTAATGGAAATGGGCTCTTCTTCAACTGGTGGAACGTCATCATCATGACCTTGTATATGCGACTGTCGTAGAAATGCTTCATTAAAAACCTCGGCTTTGTCCTCTGCAGAGTAATACACAATTCCATTGCTTTCAATGGGCGGAATCTCATTTGTACTCATTCCTTTCTTTTTCAAAAAAGAGTTAACTACCTTCCACCAGTCTTTATTGCCAAAATTATGAGGTGACACTATTCTATTTTCTAGTTCCCTAATGTGCTCTTCTTTCCTTTTTCTTATAACATCAGTCAAATTATTTCTCAACCGTCGGAAAAGAGACCAGCACCATACAGTATCCAGACGTTTGGCTAATGCGTGAATATATTGCTTTTTCCTAATCAACTTTTTGATTTCCTCGGTGATTCATACAGCATCGTGTCCGTTCATTGTCACTACCTTTACAGGCATACATTCTTTAGCTATCATCATTAACTTATCAGAAAACATTTCAGCGGCGTCATCAACGGATTCTAAATCGACTATATTATTCCAATCTACACTTTCCATATCTTGCAACGACTTGTCAACATCGATTTTGGAATAATTATATAGTGTTTGTTTGAATGAACTACCCGACGGTAAGTCATAATTCAAATATACAAAAGGACACGAGTGGTCACTGCATACAGGTGGTAGAACACCAACTCTTTTTACCAAGTTAGGACACGGAGTTAATACCAGATCAATTATAGTTGACGAAGTATCGGTTATTCGAGTGGGTTCTGATATCAACTGAGATAAACTGTTTGTGTTCATTAATTCCCGCAGATGAAACGGGGGGTTAACAGTACAATCAGCGTTGAGATCACCAAAGATAATAAACTTATGTGGGGTATCCATGGCAAGTTGAACGGAATCGTTGATAAGACACCAATGGTCGACGGTTGCACTTGGTGGTCTATAAAACACACCAACGAGAAGAGTATCTTGACCCAACTTAGTCTGAATCCAGATCGCTTCCAAATCAGGTATACACAAGTCGATCCTCGGTTTGCAAAACAGATTACTATTTACATAAACGGCTACGCCGCCGTGGGAATCCCCGGGCCTATCACGTCTAACTGGAGGGTGGTAACCTTTTAAGCAGATGCAGTCTTGGTCAACTTTGTCCGACAGCCAGGTCTCAGATACAGTTATATCAAACTTCCCCAATTCAGTCTCAAGGAACGGTGTCTTATATTGAAGACTGCGAGCGTTTACATGAACAATAGAGATCCCATCCCCTCGGGTTGTGCTTGGTCCAGGATTAGGATGGATATCACCACACATAAACAACAATAAGCAAATTGCAATAGATATGGTTTGAGATGTAAAATTCACAACAACAACAACCAACAACAACCAACAACAACAACCAACAACAACCAACAACAACCAACAACAACAACCAACAACCAACAACAACAACAATAACAACAACCCACCAACAACCAACAACAACAACCAACAACAACAACCAACAACAACAACCAACAACCAAACAACCAACAACCAAACAAACAACAAACAAACAAACAACAAACAACAACAACAACAACAACAACGTATTGTGACACGTTTTGTTCCCGTCACTTCATTCAAACGTGTTCTGCCTGAATTATGTACGTTTTTTGTATTGGTATCCTACGTTTTTTGTATTGGTATCCTACGTTTTTTGTATTGGTATCCTACGTGTTTTGTTTTGGTATCCTACGTTTTTGTATTGGTATCATACGTTTTTGTATTGGTATCCTACGTTTTTTTGTATTGGTATCCTACGTTTTTGTATTGTTATCCTACGTTTTTTGTATTGGTATCCTTGATTTTGACTTAGCTGACGACTACAGTTTGAAAAGAGTATGTACGGGACGCACGAGAACGGAAATTTAGTGCGTCCCGGGACCCGCTCTTTATAGGTCGAGTGCGTCCCGAGACCCCCTCTATGAATGTCTAGTACGTGATTTCGGCTTCTAGTGCGTATAGGACGCAGGGACGCGCACTTTGGGGAGCCCTGCTCGTTGTAATGTGGTGTGGATGTTTCAGGTGAGACAGGGCGAGAACAATGGCGAGCCCTGCTCGTTGTAATGTGGTGTGGATGTTTCAGGTGAGACAGGGCGAGAACAATGGGGAGCCCTGCTCGTTGTAATGTGGTGTGGATGTTTCAGGTGAGACAGGACGAGAACAATGGCGAGCCCTGCTCGTTGTAATGGGGTGTGGATGTTTCAGGTGAGACAGGGCGAGAACAATGGGGAGCCCTGCTCGTTGTAATGTGGTGTGGATGTTTCAGGTGAGACAAGGTGAGAACAATGGGGAGCCCTGCTCGTTGTAATGTGGTGTGGATGTTTGAGGTGAGACAGGGCGAGAACAATGGGGAGCTCTGCTCGTTGTCACGTGGTGTGGATGCTTCAGGTGAGACAGGGCGAGAACAATGGGGAGCCCTGCTCGTTGTAATGTGGTGTGGATGTTTCAGGTGAGACAGGGCGAGAACAATGGGGAGCCCTGCTCGTTGTAATGTGGTGTGGATGTTTCAGGTGAGACAGGGCGAGAACAATGGCGAGCCCTGCTCGTTGTAACGTGGTGTGGATGTTTCAGGTGAGATAGGGCGAGAACAATGGGGAGCCCTGCTCGTTGTAATGTGGTGTGGATGTTTCAGGTGAGACAGGGCGAGAACAATGGCGAGCCCTGCTCGTTGTAACGTGGTGTGGATGTTTCAGGTGAGATAGGGCGAGAACAATGGGGAGCCCTGCTCGTTGTAACGTGGTGTGGATGTTTCGGGTGAGACAGGGCGAGAACAATGGCGAGCCCTGCTCGTTGTAACGTGGTGTGGATGTTTCAGGTGAGATAGGGCGAGAACAATGGGGAGCCCTGCTCGTTGTAATGTGGTGTGGATGTTTCAGGTGAGATAGGGCGAGAACAATGGGGAGCCCTGCTCGTTGTAATGTGGTGTGGATGTTTCAGGTGAGACAGGGCGAGAACAATGGCGAGCCCTGCTCGTTGTAACGTGGTGTGGATGTTTCAGGTGAGACAGGACGAGAACAATGGCGAGCCCTGCTCGTTGTGATGTGGTGTGGATGTTTCAGGTGAGACAGGGCGAGAACAATGGGGAGCCCTGCTCGTTGTCATGTGGTGTGGATGTTTCAGGTGAGACAGGGCGAGAACAATGGGGAGCCCTGCTCGTTGTAATGTGGTGTGGATGTTTCAGGTGAGACAGGGCGAGAACAATGGCGAGCCCTGCTCGTTGTAACGTGGTGTGGATGTTTCAGGTGAGACAGGGCGAGAACAATGGGGAGCCCTGCTCGTTGTAATGTGGTGTGGATGTTTCAGGTGAGACATGGTGAGAACAATGGGGAGCCCTGCTCGTTGTAATGTGGTGTGGATGTTTCAGGTGAGACAGGGCGAGAACAATGGGGAGCTCTGCTCGTTGTCACGTGGTGTGGATGTTTCAGGTGAGACAGGGCGAGAACAATGGGGAGCCCTGCTCGTTGTAATGTGGTGTGGATGTTTCAGGTGAGACAGGGCGAGAACAATGGGGAGCCCTGCTCGTTGTAATGTGGTGTGGATGTTTCAGGTGAGACAGGGCGAGAACAATGGCGAGCCCTGCTCGTTGTAACGTGGTGTGGATGTTTCAGGTGAGACAGGGCGAGAACAATGGGGAGCCCTGCTCGTTGTAACGTGGTGTGGATGTTTCAGGTGAGACAGGGCGAGAACAATGGGGAGCCCTGCTCGTTGTAACGTGGTGTGGATGTTTCAGGTGAGATAGGTCGAGAACAATGGGGAGCCCTGCTCGTTGTAATGTGGTGTGGATGTTTCAGGTGAGACAGGGCGAGAACAATGGCGAGCCCTGCTCGTTGTAACGTGGTGTGGATGTTTCAGGTGAGATAGGGCGAGAACAATGGGGAGCCCTGCTCGTTGTAATGTGGTGTGGATGTTTCAGGTGAGACAGGGCGAGAACAATGGCGAGCCCTGCTCGTTGTAATGTGGTGTGGATGTTTCAGGTGAGACAGGGCGAGAACAATGGGGAGCCCTGCTCGTTGTAATGTGGTGTGGATGTTTCAGGTGAGACAGGGCGAGAACAATGGGGAGCCCTGCTCGTTGTAACGTGGTGTGGATGTTTCAGGTGAGACAGGGCGAGAACAATGGGGAGCCCTGCTCGTTGTAATGTGGTGTGGATGTTTCAGGTGAGACAGGGCGAGAACAATGGGGAGCCCTGCTCGTTGTAATGTGGTGTGGATGTTTCAGGTGAGACAGGGCGAGAACAATGGGGAGCCCTGCTCGTTGTAATGTGGTGTGGATGTTTCAGGTGAGACAGGGCGAGAACAATGGGGAGCCCTGCTCGTTGTAATGTGGTGTGGATGTTTCAGGTGAGACAGGGCGAGAACAATGGGGAGCCCTGCTCGTTGTAATGTGGTGTGGATGTTTCAGGTGAGACAGGGCGAGAACAATGGCGAGCCCTGCTCGTTGTAATGTGGTGTGGATGTTTCAGGTGAGACAGGGCGAGAACAATGGCGAGCCAGCAGGGAGGTAGCGGAGCCATTCCGAAGACATCACGACAGGTAGGCCGCTGTCACCGTCTTGTATTGTCCATAATGTTTCCCATTGTTTTGTTTTGTCGGTCGTGGTGTCTTTTGCATACAGATTTGTTGTGCATAGCATTGTATTATACTGTCCAAATTATATTAAATTGTGAAAATTATATTGCACTGTCCAAGTTATATCGTATTATCCATTTTTGTTATTGTCCATTGCATTCATGTGTTGTCCATTGCATTCATGTGTTGTCCATTGCATTGTATTACCCATAGTATTGTATTATCGGTGGCATTGTATTGTCCATAACATTGTATTGTCCATAACTGTCATTATATTGTCCATAACATTGTGTTGTCTATAGCATTGTATTGTCCATAACATTGTGTTGCCCATAGCATTGTATTGTCCATAACATTGTGTTGCCCATAGCATTGTATTGTCCATAACATTGTGTTGCCCATAGCATTGTATTGTCCATAACATTGTGTTGTCCATAGCATTGTATTGTCCATAACATTGTGTTGTCCATAGCATTGTATTGTCCATAACATTGTGTTGTCCATAGCATTGTATTGTCCATAACATTGTGTTGTCCATAGCATCGTATTGTCCATAACATTGTGTTGCCCATAGCATCGTATTGTCCATAACATTGTGTTGCCCATAGCATTGTATTGTCCATAACATTGTGTTGCCCATAGCATTGTATTGTCCATAACATTGTGTTGCCCATAGCATCGTATTGTCCATAACATTGTGTTGCCCATAGCATTGTATTGTCCATAACATTGTGTTGCCCATAGCATTGTATTGTCCATAACATTGTGTTGTCCATAGCATTGTATTGTCCATAACATTGTGTTGCCCATAGCATTGTATTGTCCATAACATTGTGTTGCCCATAGCATTGTATTGTCCCCAGCATTGTGTTGTCCATTATAAGATGTTTGGTGGCTTGTTGGCAGACCAGCTTTTGTGTTGGTCCGAGGGGACCATATCGTCTTTTGTTTCATCTTTATCGACTAAGGCCGAAGGCCGTGGTTGATAAAAATGTAAGGCCGCGGTTGATAATAATGTAACAAAAGGCGATAACTATTCTCCCTGAGGACCAACACAAAAATGCAAATGATACTGAATGCAACGCAATTTGGACGTATGTGTTGTAGTTTACATAGACCGAACTGATCAATTTTATTGTATCGGTTTCAGTGTCATTATTGTATAATTTTGTACAACTTATTTCAATAAGGCTCCAGTTCTTACCACAACTAGGCACCCGTTTCTTTCGCTCTCTCTGTTTAACAAAACAGAAACTGCTTGTGTCAGCATAATATGTTTTGATTTTCTGGACAGATCTCGTCTTTCATGGTCTCTCGGTTGTAGAAATGACTATGAGGCCTGTCTGTTTGCTGTGTGAGTACACTGAACAATGTAGACATAGGGCACGTACATTCTCACGACAACAGGGGACACTGAACAGTGTAGACATACATCACGTACTTTCTCACGACAACAGGGGACACTGAACAGTGTAAACATACAGCACGTACATTCTCACGACAACAGGGGACACTGAACGGTGTAGACATACATCATGTACATTCTCACGACAACAGACAGAGGACACTGAACAGTGTAGACATACAGCACGTACATTCTCACGACAACAGGGGACACTGAACAGTGTAGACCTACAGCATGTACATTCTCACGACAACAGACAGAGGACACTGAACAGTGTAGACATACAGCACGTACATTCTCACGACAACAGGGGACACTGAACAGTGTAGACATACAGCACGTACATTCTCACGACAACAGGGGACACTGAACAGTGTAGACATTGAGCACGTACATTCTCACGACAACAGGGGACAGAGAACAGTGCAGATATACAGCACGTACATTCTTTTGACAACAGGGGACACTGAACAGTGCAGACATACAGCACGTACATTCTCACGACAATAATACTAATAATAATAAATGAGCATTTATATAGCGCAACATCATAACTTTACAATTATGCTCTTTGCGCTTGACACATTTAAAATTAAAACACAGTTATACAAGCATTTACATCTACATTCATAGTCAACAACGCTTAATTAAAAGCATACACCATCACACATACATTACAAAAGATTCTTCCACTAACTAAGTAATAAAAACATGAATAAAATAGGTAGTAAAAAACAAGGAAATACCAGCTGAATACCCTTAGTCAAACAGAACATGTTATCAACAATGCTGAAAACAGTCCTAGATGTTTATATACATTATCACTAAAACAACAAATACACTACATGTAGCCCACTGATGGACTGAGAAAACAAAATCAGGGGTTGTATTTCTTGAAGAGGTGCATTTTAAGTGCTCGTTTGAATGCTTGGGGTGACTGAGAGTGGCGGATGTGTAAAGGGGAGAGAATTCCAGTGTGTGGGTGCGCAGAAAGTAAAAGTGCGTTGTCCGTATGTTTTGGTTTTGGTGTGTGGAATGGTAAGGATGCGACAGTCAGAAGAGGCACGGAGTTGTCTTGCTGGAGAATAGACGGTGAGGAGTTCAGAGAAGTAAGCAGGAGACGAGCCAGAAAAGAAGTTAAAGCAGAAGGTGGACAGTTTGTAGTCAATGCGGGCTTGAATAGGTAACCAGTGCAGTGTGTGAAGAAGTTGTGTTGCGTGATCTCGTTTTCGTGCTTTAAGAATGAGGCGTGCTGCCGAGTTTTGGACTTTTTGTAGTTTATGCAGGAGGTACAGAGGACGGCCAGAGAGAAGAGAGTTGCAGTAGTCAAGTTTAGAAAGAACAAAGGCACAGACAAGAGTGTTAGTTGTTTGAGAGGAGAGTGTGTGGCGAATGGTGCTGACAACAGGGGACATTCGCATTGTACGTTGCAGGCGTGCTGCCAGTGCAGCAGGGAATCACGGTGCATCAGGCAAGGGGTGTGTGACTGCCGTGCGAACTGTACCCGCTGTACCAACTGTGCTGCTCAGGGCTGTACGAATCGCGCCGTTGATCTGGTACGTCTTGGGTAGCGGTGTACTCTCTCTCTCTCTCTCTCTCTCTCTCTCTCTCTCTCTCTCTCTCTCTCTCTCTCTCTCTCTCTCTCTCTCTCTCTCTCTCTCTCTCTCTCTCTCTCTCTCTCTCTCTCTCTCTCTCTCTCTCTCTCTCTCTCTCTCTCTCTCTCCATCACAAACTGCTGGGTGTTAATATCGATAACAACTTGTCTTGGTCAACCCACATAGAGCAACTTAGTAAAGTGGTGTCAAAAACAGTGTACCTCTTATCTAGAATTAAACACTTCCTGAACTGCCAAACCAGAAAGTTATTCTTCATTGCTCATATTCAATCTGTTATTGATTACGCATCCACTCTATGGGACTCCGCAAGTGAAAATTCCTTAAAACCACTCAGCAGATTACATAAAAGAGCGCTAAAAGTAGTATTACTAAAGCACACTACCCTCACAGAGTTAGACTACATACATTTAGGGATCTTACCTCTAAAGTCAAGACTGCTTTTTAACAAAGGAATCTTTATGCCTAAAACAAGAGGCGAAGCCCTCAAGGCTCCCGTAAGAAATCAACAAACAGTAACATAACACAAACTCACTCACTCCGTAACACACACACACAAACACACACACACACACACACACACACACACACACACACACACACACACACACACACGCACACACACACACAGTTAAAACTAACGCATCATATCAACTCCATGTATGATTTTCAAAAGAAGGCAAACAGATAAAATGACCAGGGTAATAGGTTAGGTACCTGCCATGTGGGCACTTTTTCCACTGCTGTCCTCAGTCCTATACTTTTCATCAAGACTTGTCACCATGCCGAGTAGATCTAAATTCGGAAGTCTTCATGTGGCTGAGGCATATATCTGACATAGCGTCGATCTTGTTGTAGGTTAACCTCCTTTCTGAAACAAATGGCAAAATGCGATTAGTTATGATGACTACAACCTACACAAATATAAACAGTGTTTTGAAACAGAATAGTCAGGTTATACAAGCCACTTTACCTATGCAGCATGGTAACCCTACAATATGCGAAACATGTCGACTGCAGCAGCCTGGTTCTTAAAATAATTCTGACGGTCAACACAGCCAGAAATGCCAACAAAGACAAGAAAGCTGTGGCAAGGTAAGCTTACCAAACGTTACATAGCGAATCATATGATAGTGCGTAAACAGCAAACAGTAGATCTACAATCAAAGAGAGGATCGAGTCTGGAATGAAACGCGATACAGATCTAGCATTCAAAAACTGTCTTTCACGTTCAAGGAAGTTGTTGCAAAGTACTTAAGACTTACTAAATTGTACAGACAAAACCATGACAGTGCATGTTTTGAATCTGAGGAAAAAATCGTGATCATTTTGACTTTGAGAACAGATTCATTCCGTTTCCTTATATCTGCATGTTCAAGTAAATGGTGGACAGTTTTTTTCGGGCAGAGTAAACTTAACTTGAGACTCTACTGCAAGTCTTGAAATTCACATAAATCGAACCACGAGCAAAGACATCCAAACATTACAGGCACTTTAGATCAACTCATTTCACTAGAGGTGACTGCCTAGCACTGTGTTTGACATCCGTGTCTGCTGAAATAAAAAGAAATTAAAACAAAACGGATTAACAGTAGGTGACACGTTATCAGAGTGGGAGACACTAGATCTGTCTCTGAACTTACCGGGATACGGCTGCAAGATCGACACTGACTGCCGCGCTTTCGACAGCTCTTCCTCGCGTGGACATTGGAAACACGCTGTGCAGATCAAATTGTAGGAAATCTCCCTTTGGTATCTTCTTCATTTACTTTTCTGGAGCTTAGAAACCGAACAACATGAAATCGTCTTCCCCGGCGAATCGGCGAGGTGAGAACTGGACCACAATCCTTCGCGCGACCCCTGACCTGATCTTGACACCTGACCTGCCGTCTACATGCCAAACACGACACAAATCAGTCAACTGCTTGTACCCCTTCAAAACCCCCCACCACCCGTTTTCTTTGGATACACGCTTTAACTACACACATGCCGACACAATGTTGATCATTGCTTCAATAATTTGAAGATGGTGCTTGAAAATTAACCACGTGAAATGAGTATTTCGGTGTTTAACCAAAAATGTTAAAGTTTCTACCACAGACATACACACATACATACATACGCACGCACGCACGCACGCACAGACAGACAGAGTTTACCATCGCATAGGCTACACTTACGTGAGCCAATCATATCCGAAACTCTACCCCAAACCATTTGTTCAAAGTTCTTTTTGAAGAATTCACACCACCTTATGAAATTTAACACTCCTCTTCCTAGGATAGACTTATTTAAGTCTAGTCTAGTTTATTCAGGTGGCCGTCTCTGGAACGCTCTTCCGAATGCCTTACGGGAAGCTACCAGCACAGATTCTTTCAAAAACAAATATATATCCCATTTAATGAAAATAGTATATTCTTGATTGTTATGTCCTTTGGGACACAGTCACTTACTTTTAATGTATTGTTTTGTTCACGAAATTATGATGTTCTGCATAATATCCATTGTCTTACAGAGTTGATGTACTATTGCATATAGTATTCTGACTCTAATTGACTTGCACATTTTTACTTTGCACCTGGTCATGAACATTTATAAACTACAATGTTTCATATAATGCACTTATGTACATAAACTTATACTGTTTTACTAATTATGTAAGTATGTAGTAGTAGTTATTATAGTAGATTTAGTCCCTCTTTAGGGCGAGGGCCAGATGCAAAAAAGTATACCAATGCTTATTCTGTTACCCTCGTAAAATAAAGAATTGTCATTGTCATTGTCATTGTCATTGTCTCTCTCTCTCTCTCTCTCTCTCTCTCTCTCTCTCTCTCTCTCTCTCTCTCTCTCTCTCTCTCTCTCTCTCTCTCTCTCTCTCTCTCTCTCTCTCTCTCTCTCTCTCTCTCTCTCTCTCCCTCTCTCTCTCTCTCTCTCTCTCAAAAAAAAAATTAAATAAATATATATGTCGCACATAATGCAACTAAACATGTGCTGAATGTTTCATTAATTCATTTAAATTGTATGTGCATGTTAAACACAATTATAATAATATGCAGATCTAAATTAAGATATGTTAAAAATTGACACTTTTAATCATTGGAAATTGTAATTAAAATGCAGCATGACAAATTTTTTTTTAATTTGTATCTGTACATATATAATGTATTAAGTTTGATGTGATAGTTATTTGATTATTATGTTTTCTGTTCTTGTTAACCCTATATTAGGGCGACGGCTGGATGTAAAAAAGCAATATTCTTGCTTATCTATTACCCTGGATAATAACGATTTTTTTCTTGTCTTGTCTTGTCATGTCTCTCTCTCTCTCGCTCTCTCTCGCTCTCTCTCTCTCTCTCTCTCTCTCTCTCTCTCTCTCTCTCTCTCTCTCTCTCTCTCTCTCTCTCTCTCTCTCTCTCTCTCTCTCTCTCTCTCTCTCTCTCTCACAAGGATCGGTTTTAGGACCCCTCCTCTTCTCCATGTACATTAACGACCTCCCCCTTCATATTCAAAATGTATGTGAACTTTTTGCAGATGACACCACAATTCACTCCAGCAACACACATTTAACTCGCTTATCAGAATCACTTCAAAGGAGTTTAAACCAGTTGACAGAGTGGACTGAACTAAACCATATGTCTCTTAACCCAAAGAAAACCAAATATATGGTCATAACAACTAGACAAAAACGCCAGAATATTTGTTCAGCTAATCCTGCTTTAATGATAGATGGTGAAATAGTACAACAAGTCGACCATCACAAAGTGCTGGGTGTTAATATTGATAACCACTTGTCTTGGTCAACCCACATAGAGCAACTTAGTAAAGTGGTGTCTAAGAAAGTGTATCTCTTATCTAGAATTAAACACTTCCTGAACTGCCAAACCAGAAAGTTATTCTTCATTGCTCATATTCAATCTGTTATTGATTACGCATCCACTCTATGGGACTCCGCAAGTGAAAATTCCTTAAAACCACTCAGCAGATTACATAAAAGAGCGCTAAAAGTAGTATTACTAAAGCACACTACCCTCACAGAGTTAGACTACATACATTTAGGGATCTTACCTCTAAAGTCAAGACTGCTTTTTAACAAAGGAATCTGTATGCATAAAATCATATCCGAAACTCTACCCTAAACCATTTGTTCAAAGTTCTCTTTGAAGAATTCACACCACCTTATGAAATTTAACACTCCTCTTCCTAGGATATACTTATTTAAGTCTAGTCTAGTTTATTCAGGTGGCCGTCTCTGGAACGCTCTTCCGAATGCCTTACGGGAAGCTACCAGCACAGATTCTTTCAAAAACAAATATATATCCCATTTAATGAAAATAGTCTATTCTTGATTGTTATGTCCTTTGGGACACAGTCACTCACTTTTGATTTATTGTTTTGTTCACGAAATTATGATGTTCTGCATAATATCCATTGTCTTACAGAGTTGATGTACTATTGCATATAGTATTCTGACTCTAATTGACTTGCACATTTTTACTTTGCACCTTGTCATAAACATTTATAAACTACAATGTTTCATATAATGCACTTATGTACATAAACTTATACTGTTTTACTAATTATGTAAGTATGTAGTAGTAGTTATTATAGTAGATTTAGTCCCTCTTTAGGGCGAGGGCCAGATGCAAAAAAGTATACCAATGCTTATTCTGTTACCCTCGTAAAATAAAGAATTGTCATTGTCATTGTCATTGTCATTGTCTCTCTCTCTCTCTCTCTCTCTCTCTCATCTCTCTCTCTCTCTCTCTCTCTCTCTCTCTCTCTCTCTCTCTCTCTCTCTCTCTCTCTCTCTCTCTCTCTCTCTCTCTCTCTCTCTCTCTGTTGCTCCCCCAATCTCTCTCTCTCTCTCTCTCTCTCTCTCTCTCTCTCTCTCTCAAAAAAAAAAATTAAATAAATATATATGTCGCACATAATGCAACTAAACATGTGCTGAATGGTTCATCAATTCATTTAAATTGTATGTGCATGTTAAACAAAATTATAATAATATGCAGATCTAAATTAAGATATGTTAAAAATTGACACTTTTAATCATTGGAAATTGTAATTAATATGCAGCATGACAATTTTTTTTTAATTTGCATCTGTACATATATAATGTATTAAGTTTGATGTGATAGTTATTTGATTATATTGTTTTCTGTTCTTGTTAACCCTATATTAGGGCGAGGGCTGGATGTAAAAAAGCAATATTCTTGCTTATCTATTACCCTCGATAATAAAGATTTTGTCTTGTCTTGTCTTGTCTTGTCTCTCTCTCACCCTCTCTCTCTCTCTCTCTCTCTCTCTCTCTCTCTCTCTCTCTCTCTCTCTCTCTCTCTCTCTCTCTCTCCCGGTTTTAGGACCCCTCCTCTTCTCTATATACATTAATGACCTCCCCCTACATATTCAAAATGTATGTGAACTTTTTGCAGATGACACCACAATTCACTCCAGCAACACAAATGTAACTCGCTTATCAGAATCACTTCAAAGGAGTTTAAACCAGTTGACAGAGTGGACTGAACTAAACCATATGTCTCTTAACCCAAAGAAAACCAAATATATGGTCATAACAACAAGACAAAAACGCCAGAATATTTGTTCAGCTGGTCCTGCTTTAATGATAGATGGTGAAATAGTGGAAAAAGTCGACCATCACAAACTGCTGGGTGTTAATATCGATAACAACTTGTCTTGGTCAACCCACATAGAGCAACTTAGTAAAGTGGTGTCTAAGAAAGTGTATCTCTTATCTAGAATTAAACACTTCCTGAACTGCCAAACCAGAAAGTTATTCTTCATTGCTCATATTCAATCTGTTATTGATTACGCATCCACTCTATGGGACTCCGCAAGTGAAAATTCCTTAAAACCACTCAGCAGATTACATAAAAGAGCGCTAAAAGTAGTATTACTAAAGCACACTACCCTCACAGAGTTAGACTACATACATTTAGGGATCTTACCTCTAAAGTCAAGACTGCTTTTTAACAAAGGAATCTGTATGCATAAAATCATATCCGAAACTCTACCCCAAACCATTTGTTCAAAGTTCTCTTTGAAGAATTCACACCACCTTATGAAATTTAACACTCCTCTTCCTAGGATAGACTTATTTAAGTCTAGTCTAGTTTATTCAGGTGGCCGTCTCTGGAACGCTCTTCCGAATGCCTTACGGGAAGCTACCAGCACAGATTCTTTCAAAAACAAATATATATCCCATTTAATGAAAATAGTCTATTCTTGATTGTTATGTCCTTTGGGACACAGTCACTCACTTTTGATTTATTGTTTTGTTCACGAAATTATGATGTTCTGCATAATATCCATTGTCTTACAGAGTTGATGTACTATTGCATATAGTATTCTGACTCTAATTGACTTGCACATTTTTACTTTGCACCTTGTCATGAACATTTATAAACTACAATGTTTCATATAATGCACTTATGTACATAAACTTATACTGTTTTACTAATTATGTAAGTATGTAGTAGTAGTTATTATAGTAGATTTAGTCCCTCTTTAGGGCGAGGGTCAGATGCAAAAAAGTATACCAATGCTTATTCTGTTACCCTCGTAAAATAAAGAATTATCATTGTCATTGTCATTGTCATTGTCTCTCTCTCTCTCCGTGCACCCTCTCTCTCTCTCTCTCTCTCTCTCTCTCTCTCTCTCTCTCTCCCTCTCTGTGTGTCTGTCTCTCTCTCTCTCTCTCTCTCTCTCTTTCACTCTCTCTCCCTCGCCCTCTCTCTCCCTCTCTCTCTTTCTCTCTCTCTCCCCCCCCTCTCTCTCTCTCTCTCTCTCTCTCTCTCTCTCTCTCTCTCTCTCTCTCTCTCTCTCTCTCTCTCTCTCTCTCTCTCTCTCTCTCTCTCTCCAATTGTTTGTAAATCTGCTGTAGTAAATGTGTCAGCAAATTTGTCCGAGGGTATGGGTGAGGTAACCTTTTACGTTTAACTATTTTCACGATCCACACAATGCAACAGAAAAGTATGTTTGGTGTTCCACATTTTATTCACTAAAATTACTAAATGAAAAGAGATCTTCGGTTTACTTCTAAAATGCAAAAATGTTTATGTTCAAACCAAAATCTAAAACAAATACAAAAACTATATTTGTTATCATCTAATTCTGAAAATACATTTTGTACAACTATATGTTCATAATACAATACCTATTTCATCATGTCACTTCAGTTTCTTTCAATGAATAATCTTCTCCATTATTCAAGATGACCACATGGTTCTTTGCATTCTATGACTATCTTATGTTGCCAATAAACAAGTACTTATGAAACCAAAAAGTCCTGTTAATAGTTATAACTGACTACTTTAAAAATAAAACAGCTAAGCCTAAAAACTCATTAAAAAAAACATTCACATACTTTAAATAATCTGTTGTCACTAATTCCTTTCTAAATTAACTAAGACAACATTCCTGAGAGTTCTAAAACACTGATTCCTGACTTCCTGACAATCAAAGGGAAAGTAATCCTGACATTCCATTGGTCAAGAACAAGCACAGTTCCTTCCCTTACACTAAATAGACAAATCAGTAAGCCCCCAAAAGTACTTTGTCAAATGGGAAAGAAAGAATAAGAATGAATACTTTCACAGGTTTACATGTTTACAGGAGATTAAGGCTTTGAACAAGATGTGACAAGAAGTGTTACAAGACATGCGGTTTTTAGAACCGTCTACACTTTCACCGTGCTTGCCACAGGTTGGTGTCACATTAGATACACAAACAATAACCAGCCAACCAACCCATCTCTGTCTGTCTATCTCTGTCTGTCTATCTGTCTGTCTTTCTCTGTCTGTCTATCTCTGTCTGTCTATCTCTGTCTGTCTATCTCTGTCTGTCTATCTCTGTCTCTGTCTGTCTATCTCTCTCTGTCTATCTCTGTCTGTCTATATATGTCTGTCTATCTCTGTCTGTCTATCTCTGTCTGTCTATATATGTCTCCCCTCCCCCTCCCCTCCCCTCCCCCTCAGCTCCTACACGGCCGATCTAATCTGTCAATGTGTCGGGGGTCGTATACATGCATTGTCCGTGTCAGTGTCGATCTAATCTGTCAATGTGTTGGGGGTCGTATACATGCATTGTGCGTGTCAGTGTCGATACATGCACATAGACTGAACATTCCTCACTGATGACGATCGCAACAGCCAACTTGATGGTTGAGTGTTTGGGACCTGCTTGCTAAATAGAAGAGATGTTCCGATCTCTCCCCCCCCTCCCCCCCCCCCCATTTTGTGGCACAAAACCAGGTAAAAATGGTAAAGATCCTGAAACCCATGTCGGGGAATTATAGAAACATGAAAATACCAAGCATGCATCCCACGACACAGAGTAGAGTATAATTAAATGGCCGACGCAACATAGGGTCAAGCACATGCTATCCTCTTCGTGCTAAACCATGGGTGTATGTGAGGAAACACGTTCACATACTATTGCATGACAATAAGGTGAGTCACACTATCTAAAACAACGCTATGACAGAAGTGACTGTAATATCATGCACACCACTCATAATTATGAACAGCGCTATGACAGAAGTGACTGTAATATCATGCACACCACTCATAATTATGAACAGCGCTATGACAGAAGTGACTGTAATATCATGCAAACCACACATATGAACATCGCTATGACAGAAGTGACTGTAATATCATGGAAACCACACATATGAACATCGCTATGACAGAAGTGACGGTAATATCATGCAGAAGTACATATATGAACAGTGCTAGGACAGAATTGTCAGTAATATCATGATCATTACATATATGAACAGTGCTAGGACAGAATTGACAGTAATATCATGATCATTACATATATGAACAGTGCTATGACAGTAATATCATGATCATTACATATATGAACAGTGCTATGACAGAAGTGACGGTTATATCATGCACATCACACAGGGACCGGCTGTGGAATGTGCTCCGCCGTGCAGTACCTCTGGGTCACCGGGGAACCAGGCTGCCTCTCCTGCCCCGCCCTTGATGGCAAGATCACAGGAATCAGAGGACCAAGTGTTAAGGTTGTCAGACCATGAGGTAAATTCATCTCAGAAAAAAAACCACACAGCGAAATCTCATATTGTAAGACTTGAAGTTATGTTTAGAATGAATAAGGTGAATTATCATTAGTTTTACTCTTGTTGTGTTGTTGTTGTTGTTGTTGTTGTTGTTGTTGTTGTTGTTGTTGTTGTTGTTGTTGTTGTTGTTGTTGTTGTTGTTGTTTTCTTTGTTTTTGTTTTTCATTTTGAATTTACATCATAGAGCTACTTATTTTCAAACACTTATCTGCTGTGTTGTAGGCAAATATTGTGTGAACCACCAATCAGACATAAGTCCCTATTTGGTGTCTGTATTTTCACTGTCTTCATAGTTGACGTAGGTTGTGAATGATACTAGAAGTGAGCAGACAGTACATCATCATGTCTTGGATTCCAGAGAGAGTTTCTCAACGCCTGGTTCCCTCACCTTGAGAGCGAATCATACATAATCCCCCCGGCTCACATGGACACTGTGCATGAGAGAATGGTATATACCGGAGAAAGTGAGAGAATCCAGGTACTGAAAACACAGCAACAAATAGACATAGATGAGAGTATAGAGGTCAGGGACACTGTCCACATAGACAGAGTGCTGAAAAATGTCCACCACTGCATGAATCAGATAAAGGACAAAGCCGCGAGGGAAAAGGAAATTATGGTAATTCTGACTCAAGCTAAACTTGGTGTATATGGTGCTGATACCCAAAGCATCTATACTGGTGCAGCCGCCAGGAACACGAACAGCGTCAAAGCAGAGCCGTTGAACCTGAAGGAGGACTTTGTTGACCTGATCGTCATACATCGCGAGCGTGGGATAATGATGGCGGCAATCATACCTCAGACAGAAGACGACCCCCTTGCAGTTCAAGAAGAACTAAAGAAGGCCGCTGCGTACCTGAAGCAAGCCAGAGATGTTGTGAGGCGCTCTGTTCTGGGTGACCTGGTCACACAGCCAGCCCTCCACCAGGCCATTGTCCTGCCCGACACAACGAGACGCTGTCTGAAGGAGGTGCTGGAAAACATGAGCGATGTAAGTTAACCCTTGACCTACACTCGCTCACACACGCAAAAACAGACGCACGCAGGAGAGAAGTAGAGAGAGAGAGAGAGAGAGAGAGAGAGAGAGAGAGAGAGAGAGAGAGAGAGAGAGAGAGAGAGAGAGAGAGAGAGAGAGAGAGAGAGAGAGAGGGAGAGAGAGAGAGGGAGAGAGAGAAAGAGAGAGAGAGAAACTGAAACTGAAACTGAACTTTTCTACCAAAGGAAAGAGGTTTTAGGCAAAGCCTAATCTTACAACCTGTCCCTTATACAAACACTGAATACAGACGCAAATAATATAGATAGTAGAGGGAGGGAGAGAGAGAGAGAGAGAGAGAGAGAGAGAGAGAGAGAGAGAGAGAGAGGAGAGAGAGAAAGAGAGAGAGAAAGAGAGAAAGAGAAAGAAAGAGAGAGAGAGAGAGAGAGAGAGAGAGAGAGAGAGAGAGAGAGAGAGAGAGAGAGAGAGAGAGAGAGAGAGAGAGAGAGAGAGAGAGAGACAGACAGCTTTGTTCACCAACGTAAAGTAAGGGCCAGTTCATAGCGCTATGCTCAAAGTCCACACACTGTGTGCAGTGTCCGTCCGTATGTCCGATAAAAAAACCTTAACGTTAAGAATATCTGGGATGATTTTGAAGCTAGACCTTTAAACATTTTCAGACTTCTGGTATTTGATAATCTTCCGATTTGACCCCGATTCGATTGACCTTCGTCAAATGTTGGGGTCACAGCGGGGTCATGCTCTTCAACTTTTTAAGTTGAGTTTTGTTTCAGATATTTTGGAAACAAAGCCTCCACATTTCCCACAATTGTAGGTGTTATTAATCAGCAGACATGACCAAAATGTAGCTTGTTTCGTAAATGTTCACAGTAATAGCATGGACATGTTTGCTGGACAAGATGATCACCACTGAACATATCTGGAATATTACAGGTCACACTTTTGATCAAG
Organism: Littorina saxatilis; assembly: GCF_037325665.1. NCBI lineage: Eukaryota > Metazoa > Mollusca > Gastropoda > Littorinimorpha > Littorinidae > Littorina > Littorina saxatilis. The sequence continues at coordinate 51,871,988 of NC_090260.1, forward strand.
TTTGTGTCGATTATTCTGATGCCAAGGTTTCTCTTGAACATTTAATTTATGAAGCTGAAAGAAGAATTGTATATGGTTTGGTTTTTTATTGGGGTAAAGTCTTAAATGTGGGTTAGCTCACAGAGGTTATGAACAAACAATCTTTTAAAACAAAAAGGGTCTTATTGCGGGAGGTCGGGCATAAAGGGGGTGGTTGTATAAGAAGGGAGGGACTCTTGTGGGAGGGGTGGTGGCGGGAGTCTTCCATAGAAAAGGGGGGTCCTAAAAGGTGGGGGGGGGGGGGGGGGGTGGCGGGTTACATTGTTGTGGGACAAGACGAAGGCGAGTCAAATGAGCATTTGCTTTTTATTTTTCACTGGAGCTCTAAGAACAGTGCCCTGGAATAGTTGACGTCATTTTTTTTGTCGCGAAAACGACGTCACTTGTACTCAATGTAGCCTACTAATGCGCGTCACCACAAACGGGAAACTATTTTCCGAAAAGATGGTTTGCTTTTGTCCAGAATTGTCTTTTAGGCTGGTAAACTATGGCAATCCGTTTGTAAAGAAATTACGTTTTTTCCTGTTGATCTAAATAATGAATTATTCAACTAAATAATTCATTATATAGCTAAATAATTCATTATTTAACTAAATAATTCAATATTTTAACAAAAGTAAAAAGTGTGATTGTTGTAATTAAAGAAATCTTTTATTTACTAAACAATTCATTATTTAATAAAAAAAATCCATTATTTACTATATAATGCATTATTTACTATAGAATGCATTGTATACTATAGAATGCATTGTATACTATAGAATGCATTCTATAGTATAGAATGCATTCTATAGTATAGAATTCTAGCGTTATAGAATGCATTCTATAATATAGAATGCATTGTATACTATAGAATGCATTCTAGAATGCATTCTATAATATTATAGAATGCATTCTATATTATAGAATGCATTCTATAGTATACAATGCATTCTATAGTATACAATGCATTCTATAACGCTACGAAACTCAACTCTGTGTCTCTGTCTCTCTATGTTTCTCTCTCTCTCTCCCTCTCTCTCTCTCTCTCTCTCTCTCTCTCTCTCCCTCTCTCTCTCTCTCTCTCTCTCTCTCTTTCTCTCTATTCAATTAAACTGTGTCAGTGTCTCTGTCTCTCTCTGTCTCTCTCTGTCTCTGTCTCTCTCTGTCTCTGTCTCTGTCTGTCTGTCTGTCTCTCTATCTCTATCTCTCTCTGTTTCTGTCTCTCTCTGTCTGTTTGTCTGTCTCTCTCTCTATCTCTCTCTCTCTGTCTGTCTGTCTCTCTCTGTTTCTCTCTCTCTCCCTCTCTCTCCCTCTCTCTCTCTTCCTCTCTCTCTCTCTCTCCGTTTCTCTCTCTCAGTTTCTGTCTCTCTCTGTCTCTCTGTGTGGCTCTCTCTCTCTCTCTCTCTCTCTGTCTCTCTGTCTCTCTCTGTTTCTCTCTCTCTCCCTCTCTCTCCCTCTCTCTCTCTTCCTCTCTCTCTCTCTCTCCGTTTCTCTCTGTTTCTGTCTCTCTCTGTCTCTATGTGTGGCTCTCTGTCTCTCTCTGTGTGTGTCTCTGTCTCTCTCTGTTTCTCTCTGTCTCCCTCTCTCTCCCTCACTCTCTCTCCCTCTCTCTCTCCCCTCTCTCTCTCTCTCTCTCTCTCTCTCCGTTTCTCTCTCTCTCTCTGTTTCTGTCTCTCTCTGTCTCTCTGTGTGTGTCTCTCTCTCTGTCTCTCTGTTTCTCTCTCTCTCCCTCTCCCACTCTCTCTCTCTCTCTCTTCCTCTCTCTCTCTCTCCTCTCTCTCTCTCCCTCTCTCTCTCTCTCTCTCTCCGTTTCTCTCTCTCTCTGTTTCTGTCTCTCTCTGTCTCTGTGTGTGTGTCTCTCTCTCTGTGTCTCTGTCTCTCTCTGTTTCTCTCTCTCTCCCTCTCTCTCTCCCTCTCTCTCTCTCTTCCTCTCTCTCTCTATCCCTCTCTCTCTCTCATATTTGCCAAAAATCCCTCTTTTACTGACAGAGCCATGCGGAGCTGTCCTGTAGTAGTTTCGTAACGTTATAGAATGCATTCTATAGTATAGAATGCATTCTATAGTATAGAATGCATTCTATATTATTTAGTTAAATAATTCATTATTTAGATCAACAGGAAAAAACGTAATTTCTTTACAAACGGATTGCCATAGTAAACACTAAAGCAGGAATGAAGAGATTTCCAACTCAGGTAGGCCTAATGTTACACTGTCTGTGTGTGCATCGTGTATTAAACCACCCTTTGTGCCATTTACCGCATTGTTTACAGTCCGTGTGTGTTGACCTCAGTTACAGGAGTTGCAGGAAGGCCTCAGCGTCGAGTCAGGTCGGAATGTCAGCCACGTATGTCTTTGTGAGGACGACATGGCTGACCAGACAAGGCTCGACGCGTGGTGGAGGGCGAGCTTGGAACGGAATGAGGGCGGGGACCATGCCATGGATACATCTACCTACACACAGTTGGTTGCCAGGTACTGTTGCATAGCTGTATCGACTATCATATCGGTGAAGCGCACGCAAGCACGTTTATTATTACTTGGCCTAACGTCATCTATCTTTCTTTCTTTGTTTCTCAAGACCCCCCCCGGCTCGCGGGACGGCACGAGATCAAGCAGGGCGGATTTTTCACTGCTGCGATCTCTCCAGCTTGAAATTCTTCATTACTCCACCACAATGTCTGTTGTTGGACTTCCAACCGCAGTGAAAGCCATGCTAGAGGCCCTGCTTGCTGAAAATCAGCTAACTTCCTGGAAAGTTGCCTCTGAAGGAAGCAAGACACTCGTTGTTTTTCGAATGACCAGTAGCAGCACAGCCGCCATTACCGCTCACTCAACCAGTAAACAACAGTTTCGTCGCAAGCCCCCCAGCCAACTACGACGTGATGCGATGAGGGCCGAAGCCTACACAAGATCCAAACAACAGGAACAACAACAGGCAAGTCCCCCTTTTCGCCCAACCCCTCTATTTTCTCCCACGCCAGAAAAGGAAAGTGTTGGCAAGAAAGATGACAGATGTGACACACAGTATGATCAAGCAAGCATTCCATCGCTGTCACCATTGCACCACTATGGCAATTCAGCACGTGCAAACCGTGAATTAGATATCGCCGAACGGGCGACTGACTTTGAAACTGGGTCACTGGCTGACATGCATGCGTGCTATGTAAACAAAAACACTGACTTGGTGGAAGAAAGTGCAGTGGAATCAGAGATGAGTGAGGGGAAGGGGAAGGCGTTGCGGCCGAAGGGGGGCTCGGGTACAGAAGAGGAACGTGTTATTGAGAACAGTGCAGAACAGGCTGGTTTTTTCCTAGAAGATATCTACGAACAAGTATAGGAGCAGTGACAAACACGAAGAAGCAGAGAAGGCTGAGGGACATCCTCCGTAACCAGTCCATACACCACGCGGTGCTCGACAAGCGTTTTGAACAGAACGTGCTTGTATGCGAATCGGACGACATCGTGCTAAAATACGACATAAGTGAAAGAAAAGTGACTGATTGGTACATCAAAATGAAAAAAGCAGAGGTTACAGAACTGGAAGATTTTTCAGCGCGCTGTCTGAAGAGGACGAAACCTCTGAGCAAAGACGACTTCGCAGAAGACAGAAAGCAGGCGACCAGAGACTTGAACGTGTTGGCGGCAGTCGTGAGACTGTACCTGGGCTGATCTTCGACCTGCATTGTTAACAGCTGTTAAGAGATGAGCGGAAATAACAAACAAAGACCCCCGTGTGACGGACGTGCACCTCCCTATACCTGTGAGCACAGACTGACTCGCTATCGGACTTCCAGCAGCGAGAATCTTTTCGCGATCGTGCATGTTTCGGTATCCAGAAAGCTTTGTACGTCGACATCCCAACCCCACAACACCCTTTCGCTAAAAACAATTGTTTCCGCGAATAAAACATTCTGATTCTGATTCAAGACCCCCCCCCCCCCCCCAACCCCTCTCTCTATCTCTGTCCGACTCTCTGTCTGTCTGTCTGTCTGTCTGTCTGTCTGTCTGTCTGTCTGTCTGTTTGTCTGTCTCTGTCTCTGTCTCTGTCTCTGTCTCTGTCTCTGTCTTTCTCTCTCTCTGTCTCTCTCTCTCTCTCTCTCTCTCTCTCTCTCTCTCTCTCTCTCTCTCTCTCTAGTCATCTGCTGTAATGTTTATGCCTTAAATGACATGTTCAGTTGTGTATTTTTGCATAACCTTTCGCTTACATTTACACGTTGCATGTGGGTTGGTGCATGTGTGTGTGTGTGTGTGTGCTTGTGTATGTGTGTGTATGTGTGTGTGTGCTTGTGTATGTGTGTGTGTGTGTGTGTGTGTGTGTGTGTGTGTGTGTGTGTGTGTGTGTGTGTGTGTTGTGCCTGTGTGTGTGTGTGATATAATTATACCTAATAATGTGTGTAAATGTGTATGCTGACAGATTCTCCATACCACTGACAACGATTGAGCTATTCCTCAGCAGACAGCCACGACTACAGCTGTGGACCCAGGGCCATCTTGTTCACGCTGTTGGAATGGAGCATGGTCGACCAATGACATGTATTGCTTTGTTCCCGCAGCAGTTTCAAGTCTTGGAGGAGCCACCAGACGACTACGACGTCGACGTGAGAATCCTCTGGGGCCCGACGGGCACTTCAAAAAGCATAGTCTTGATAATAAAAGGTTTGTTTCTGCTGAGGAAGGGCTGCGCCACAGTCTTCGTTCTTCAGACGAGTGATGATGGCGCTGCTGCTGCTTACCTTGTGCGTCATCAGGTGAGAGAGACTGCCGGACAGGGAGCCGGCAGCGTGCAGCTCGTCAACATGGCGGGGGTACGGAAGAGAGACTGGAAAGGACAGTATCAGTGGACAGAGGAAGGCAAGAAGAAAGTGCAGGCCTGGGTGGAGGAGCTGTGTCAACACGCACAGACACACGGACGCGTGCACATCCTGGCCGATGAGGCTGAGTGGTAAGAATGACGCTGTACACTGAATCTAACACTGCCTCCTGTCACTCTTGTGTTGGCCGGTGTGGTCGTGTTTGTTGGAAGGAAGTCTGATAATTCACAAATGTTATTATATTCACACCTTTTCTATGACGAGGTAATTCGTGTGCTTTTGGTCAAGAAATTCGGAAGATTTATGTGGAAGTAATGGCTCTTTATTTTCAAGTTTGAATAATAGACTGGGGCATGTTTAATAGATGTAAATATGGCGGGGATATAGCTCAGTTGGTAGCGCGCTGGATTTGTATTCAGTTGGCCGCTGTCAGCGTGAGTTCGATCCCAGGTTCGGCGGAAATTTATTTCAGAGTCAACTTTGTGTGCAGACTCTCTTCGGTGTCCGAACCCTCCCCCCGTGTACACTACATTGTGTGTGCACGTTAAAGATCCCACGATTGACAAAAGGGTCTTTCCTGGCAAAATTGCTTAGGCACAGTTAATAATTGTCTACCTATACCCGTGTGACTTGGAATAATAGGCCGTGAAAGGTAAATATGCGCCGCATTGGCTGCAATCTACTGGCCGTATAAAATTTCATCTCACACGGCATCACTGCAGAGCGCCTAGAACTGTACCCACGGAATATGCGCGATATAAGCGTCATTGATTGATTGATTGAGATGTAGAATGTGAATTCAGCAACTGTCACGGCGGTGTGTACTGATCAGTGATGTCATCAACCTGTCTCATCAGGCGCCACCCTTTCTTTGTCTGCCATTGGAAAAACTTGGTCAAGGTAACGAAGAGTGGAGCGAAATAACGTCATTCTGTTTACGTCATTATTAATCATTGCGTCATTTTATTTCAGGTTCACTGTGATTCTTATCCTGAACAGCAATCTTTGTGACTTCCTTTTTGCCTGGCGTTTTTGTTTTGTTTTAATCAGTTTCGTAATTTCAGGTGTAATCATGCACTGACACACCTGTCCGTTCTGTTGCTGTGACGTCATCACGAAGATCTACACTGCGTTAAAACAATAGTTGTGTGATAACTATAACACACCTGTCTGTTTTGTTTATAAACACTGACACACCTGTCTGTTCTGTTACAGTGACGTCATCGCAGAGATCTACCGGGCGTTAAAACAACGACACGTCAGGTTCACCCTGTGGGCAGCTGGCGTTAAGCTAGATGTACCTGCCGACATGAAGCGTCACGTCCGCTACCTGACGCAGCCCCTGAGAAGTCCACCTGCTGTGGTGAGAGAGGTGGAGC
>NC_090260.1:51888199-51893199 GCF_037325665.1 Littorina saxatilis
ACGCATGCACGCACTCACGTACGCTTACGCTGAAACTGTCAACACATACACACACACACACACACACCCACACACACACACACACACACGCACACACACACACACACACATCCGCAGACGCACCTACTCCCCCCCTCCCAACCTCCGGTCCCCCTTGTAACAAACGCACTATTTGATTATACAACACAAAACACTTTTACTTCCAGATTCTCACTTGTTCAATCTTGCATATAACCCAATAACATGTACTTTAACTTTAACACTACATTTATTCAACGAAGATAAAAATAACAAAGTTTGATGCCAATTAAACAAGGGTGATCACATAAAGGTGGCACTGTACACGACACAGACAATCTCACGACTTCTGGAACAGTTAGTCAATCATGAAGACAGTAGCTGACGGAGCTAAGACGGTGAAATTGAAGATGGTAGACGGACACAACGGTGAAGATAATACGACGGTGAAGATAATACGACGGTGAAGATAATACGACGCTGAAGATAATATGACGCTGAAGATAATACGACGCTGAAGTTGAAGATGGTATTAGACGAATGACGATCCTCCGTCGGCGGTGTATCCCGGCCCCAGCCGCCTCTCCTCTCTCCATCCCTCCCACCTTCGATACAGCATGCTGTCGCCCTTCTTCTTCTTCATCTCCTTCTCTTTCTTCTCTTTCGTCTTCTTCTTCTGCTTCTTCTTCTTCTTCTTCTTCTTCTTCCTCTTCTTCTTCTTATTCTTCTTCCTCTTCTTCTTATTCTTCTCCCTCTTCTTCTTCTTATTCTTGGATACCGACTTGATACGGCTGGGGCAAGAACCGTTTCTTTTGCCGGAAGAAAATTGATTATCGGAACTTACATCATAACATGACGTCAAAACAATCGAAAACGCTTATAGTCTCATCCAAACTAAACCCTGTCTCCGACGTAAAGAAAAACGTCATCAATACATGACGTAAAGTAAATGACGTAAGCGACCTTCCGGTCCACAGACAGTGAAGCCTGTCGATATGAACTCACGTTCATTACATCACCCCTTTCCCCCAATAAAAAACTTGTGAACTGATTTGAACAAGTTTTTAGAAAAATATTATCCAATATTTAACACAAAAAATATCAACCACAATCTAGGTAGTGCTTCAGCACATAGATTAGCTAGAACAACCTAAGTTATTTCCCGAGAGTGCATAGATTCTTACATAACACAGGACTAACAACCACATTGACTTATCATCACTAAAGTCAAACAATAGTCCAATAAATGAGCCAAACATGCCAAAATGCATGTAAAATATAGGCCTAGCCTATAGCCAAATGGATTATATCACCTAGATGTATACAACCATTACAATGCTCACTACCATTTACTAAGTAAACTTTCATGCCGTTACTTAGCAAAAATACACTTGTTGATTTTGGAACTAATTAGGGCCCATAATTCCAAACACCAACATTCTGAGTACAACTTCCTCTGTCTCAGAAAATTCCCCTAATGTAAGACCGAAACAACTCACAACGGTACTACTCTCATGGATGTTTGCTACATGTGAATACGCACGAAATTGAGGTGTTAATTAACTAGAAATTTTCATGAACATTTTCAAACTAATGAACAACATCATGACCTTAGAATGGAAATCAAAGACAGTAACACAGCTTGTCTTTGACTTTGTACAACAGCGTTCGACAAATTTCTGTAAAAAAAAAAAATTCACTGGCTCAATCGTGACAAGACATCCGCCTCAAAATTGCGAACACCATCAATGGGAACTACCGAAAACGAGTAGTCCTGGAGAGACAACGCCCAACGCAACAGACGGCCGTTGCTGGTTTTGGACTGCTTCAAGTATGTCAATGGTCTGTGATCAGTTTCGACACAAAAGTGGGTTCCGAACAAGTATCTGTGGAATTTGTCCACAGCCCAAACCAGTGCAAGGCATTCTCTCTCCACTGTGGAATACCTAGTCTCCCTATCCAACCGTTTTCTGCTAGCGTACAGAACAGGGTGGAGACTCCCACCATCGTCTGCTTGCATGAGAACCGCACCAATGCCAGACGACGATGCATCCGATCGAACCGTGAATGGTTTTGCAAAATCTGGCAACACAACCACTGGTTCTGATGACAAAATTTGCTTCACCGTGTCAAAAGCAGTTTGACACTTCTCACTCCACTTGACTTTGCTCGGTTGGTTTTTCTTTGTCAAGTTCACGAGCGGCGCGACCACAGACGCAAAGTTTGGAACATACCGGCGAAAGAAACCGATCAAGCCTAACAGAACGCGGACAATGAGATCAATGCACACGCGTGAAAATGGAGTATCAATCACAGGTACAGGCTGCAGTGGTGCTTGCGTCACTCGACCCTTTGGAAAAGTCTTCTGGCACACCTGACAAGAACGACAGTATTGTTTGATGTACTGACGGTAACCAGGCCAAAACAAAATTGGACTAATCCTCTTGAATGTGCTGTTCGGTCCCATGTGTCCCCCAAACAAACCATCGTGTGCCGCAATCAACACAGACTCTCGCAGAATCAAAGGTACCACCACCTGCCAGTCCACCTTTTGAGTTTTCTTTGAATACACCTTCCGGTACAACAAACCATCCCGCAAAACAAAAGACGTAACACATCCCACTGAATCCTCCTGTTTTGCTGCTCCGACCTTGTCGAAAAGTGATTTCAATGTGTCGTCCGACTTCTGCAATTCAGCTAACTTTTCAGCTGAAATGTCCAACTGCGGCGCTTTTGTGGTCAGAATAGGCCTAAAATGACGTTGTTCCCTTGCTTTCTCAGCTCTTGTCTGAACAGCCGCTGTGACCTCGACATACTGAAATGTTGATCCCGGAATTTTACCGAGAATGACGTCGCACACTGGATTGTTAATCACACATGCATCCACCTCGCCTGAAAAGTAAGGAGTATCCAAACTGACCGTAGCAATAGGTAGACGCACGACGTCTCCACTAAACTGCCGACACAACTGCACCCTGCCAGTCAAATGGTCATCACTCACCAACGATTTCCGCACACCCACTGTCGAACAACCAGAATCAAGCATAATTGTCACCTCAATCCCGTTCAATGAACCCTGACAAGTTTGAATTGACTCTGGTAAGTCATCACTGCCTGACAGACCAACCGACACAACAGACTGCTCAACTGTGTTCTCCGACATAACAGCCACATGTGCGCTCTTCACCTTGTGGTCTTTTGCCTTAGAAGGACAATCAGCAATCTTGTGAGAAGACTGCCCACACCACCAACACTTACCAACAGCACCTTGAAAGTATCCTCTACTATTTCCACCACCTCTCCCAAAGGCGAATCCTTTTGAATCAGTTCCCCTCATATCACCACTAGCAGTAGCAGCACCTCTGCCACGACCTGGTACAAATCTCCCACTAGGACGAAACCTATTGTTGTATGTCCCTTGTGTTCCATGTCCACCAAAACCACCTCCTCGAGGACTCTCCGCCTCCGGTAACGAAACATTTGCCAAAAATGGATCGGTATTTCCCTTCGCCGCCATGTTTTGGGTAGGATGAGCTTCTCGATACCTATCAGCAGCTTCAATCATGGATTCTGCCGTTTGATAAGCACCTTCCTTCAAAAATGTTACCAGAGGACCCGAACAAGCTGACAATATCTGCTCCCGCATGCATAAGTCAGCAAGCTTAGAACTTCTCTCTTTCTCTTCGATCCCCGCCATCTCTTGCCATCTGTAGAAACATCTCTTCAACCTGGAAAAGAATGTGAACATATTCTCACTCGATTCTGGTTTTACAGAGCGAAACTGTAGGCGAAATCCCTCCTCAGTACACCTGAAACGTTTCAACAAATGCTTGGACAACACATTGTAGTCATTCTGTTCGGATGGCGAAATCTCCTGAGAATAAGTCAAAGCACGACCTCGCAACAAAGAAATGAGACTACCAGCCCAATCCGACTCGTCCCAATGAAGAGCCTTGGCGTAACTTTCAAAACGACGCAAGTAACTCTCTATGCCATCATTTTTTTCGTCAAACCATGGTAACTTGGGTTTGGTGGCCATTTTCTTCGAATCCACATTATCCCTACGTCAGACTGTGCTTTTTGTTTCAACTTGGCTTGCTCCAACTGCAACTGCTCCTCTCTAAAGTGTTTCTCTAGAGCAAGTTTTTCTTTTTCCAAAGCCAACTCTTTGTCCAAAGCCAACTCTTTGTCCAAAGCCAACTCTTTGTCCAAAGCCAACTCTTTGTCCAAAGCCAACTCTTTGTCCAAAGCCAACTCTTTGTCCAAAGCCAACTCTTTGTCCAAAGCCAACTCTTTGTCCAAAGCCAACTCTTTGTCCAAAGCCAACTCTTTGTCCAAAGCCAACTCTTTGTCCAAAGCCAACTCTTTGTCCAAAGCCAACTCTTTGTCCAAAGCCAACTCTTTGTCCAAAGCCAACTCTTTGTCCAAAGCCAACTCTTTGTCCAAAGCCAACTCTTTTTCCAAAGCCAACTCTTTGTCCAAAGCCAACTCTTTGTCCAAAGCCAACTCTTTGTCCAAAGCCAACTCTTTGTCCAAAGCCAACTCTTTGTCCAAAGCCAACTCTTTGTCCAAAGCCAACTCTTTGTCCAAAGCCAACTCTTTGTCCAAAGCCAACTCTTTGTCCAAAGCCAACTCTTTGTCCAAAGCCAACTCTTTGTCCAAAGCCAACTCTTTGTCCAAAGCCAACTCTTTGTCCAAAGCCAACTCTTTGTCCAAAGCCAACTCTTTGTCCAAAGCCAACTCTTTGTCCAAAGCCAACTCTTTGTCCAAAGCCAACTCTTTTTCCAAAGCCAACTCTTTTTCCTTCTGATCCCTTGTTGCTTCCCACTCTTTTTCTTTCAGTAGCATAGCCAAATCTTTCTCCCTTTCAAACTCTCTATCTTTTATTTCCAAAGCCAAATTCCTTTCTCTTGCTGCCGTCCTGATTGCCATTCTCTCATCACGACAACAAGCCTCTACAAACTTTTTGAGATCTTCATCTG
>NC_090260.1:51898199-51900699 GCF_037325665.1 Littorina saxatilis
CACCAGAAAGAGCACGTGCACCCGCTGTGTGCAACGCTTGTGTACCCGTAAAGGCTTGTGCCAGATCACATCGATGGGTGCCGATTCAATTATCTATGTGTCCTTTACCTCCGTGTGTGTGATTCGTGCAACATCTCTCTTCAACGTTGTAACAACAGCAACGTGTGTTGCAGTAACAGCATTCAACTGTCAGTCTGGGCGGGTGTCAACTTTGTAACGGCAGCAACCATTCTCCCTCTGGCACCACCATTCTAACTTTGATACCACATACTTTCACAGACACACACACACACACCCACACCCACACAAGCTCTGGCACAACCGTTCCCACTCTGATACTCGCTGGCACATTCATACTTTGGTTCCACCATTATCACTTGGGCACTCTGGCACGCTGGCACTCGCTCTGGCGCCACACACACACACACTCTGGCACACACTCTCTGACACACACACTCTGTTGCACCACCATTCTCACTCTGGTATCACACACACATATACTTTCACAGACACACCATCATACTCATACTCATACTCGCTCTGGCACATCCTCATCTTGGTTCCACCATTCATACTCTGGCACCAACTTTTATACTCTGGCGCCACGCACACACAAACACAAACACAGACACAGACACACACACACACAGACACACACACACACAGACACACACACACACACACACACCTACCTACACAGACACACACACACACCTACCTACACAGACACACACACACACACACCTACCTACACAGACACACACACACTCTGACACACACAGACACACACACACACACCTACCTACACAGACACACACACACACAGACACACACACACACCTACCTACACAGACACACACACACACAGACACACACACACACCTACCTACACAGACACACACACACACAGACACACACACACACCTACCTACACAGACACACACACACACAGACACACACACACACCTACCTACACAGACACACAGACACACACTCTGGCACACACAGACACACAGACACACACACACACACACACCTACCTACACAGACACACACACACACACACACACACACACTCTGGCACACACAGACACACACACACACACCTACCTACACAGACACAGACACACACACACTCTGACACACACAGACACACACACACACACCTACCTACACAGACACAGACACACATAAACACCCACCCACCCACACACACACAAACACCTACGCAGACACCTACACAGACATACACACACTCTGACGCAACCATTCTCACTATGACGTTCACTATTGCTCGCACTCCGGCACCACCATTTTGACACTGGTATCATTCTTACTCTGGCACTCACTGTGCGTCTTCAATTTAGCTGCCTCGACTTCAAGACATTTTCAGTAAAATACACGTAAGTACAGTATGTAGGATAAACAGAGTACTACATGGCTTGCTGTGTCGTACCAGCTTTACACTCGTTGCTTTTTCAAATAGTGAACAGCTCGCTTTCGCTCGCAGTTCAATATTTAAAAAAACAACTCGTGTCAATCTGGTACGACACAGCAAGCCATGTAGTATTCTCTATATCTGCGAAGAATGTAAAACTAAGGTGTGGGGGAGAAGCAACATTTGGGGGAGGGGGATGTGTGTGTGTGTGTGCATGTGCGTGCGTGTGTGTGTGTGTGTGTGTGTGTGTGTGTGCGTGTGTGTGCGTGCGTGTATGTGTGTGTATGTGTATAATAATAATAATAATAATAAAGATAGCTTATATAGCGCCGCTTCACAAATTTAACTATGCTCTTAGCGCTGTACATCGAGATATAACAATTTCAATAATATAAATACAAAGATGATATTATAATAATACACATTTACAAATATCACTCACGTGCATACATCCTCGTGCACACACGCGCATACACACTCCCACTCATTAACAAGTGCTTCCATCCCCCTGCCACTGAGATGTTCATATACCCCACTGGACAAGCTCACACCATGTCCGTCTCCTCTCTGGACTGTACATACACTCAGCAAGAAAAAGAAAGACTAAATGCAAATTTCATACAGAACCCTATAGCTCAATCAAAGCAGAAGCAACTATACAAAAAAGACACATTCAAACAACAAATCTAACTTCACCGCTAACAGTCTATAAAGATGGCAAGGACATGTATGTGCGTGCGTGTATGTGTGTGGGTATGTGTGTGCGTGTATGTGTGTGTATGTATGTGCGTGCGTGTATGTGTGTGGGTATGTGTGTACGTGCGTGTATGTGTGTGTATGTATGTGCGTGCGTGCGTGTATGTGTGTGTATGTATATGTGCGTGCGTGTATGTGTGTGTATGTATGTGTGTGCGTGCGTGTATGTGTGTGTATGTGTATGTGCGTGCGTGTATGTGTGTGTATGTGTATGTGCGTGCGTGTATGTGTGTGGGTATGTGTGTGCGTGCGTGTATGTGTGTGTATGTATGTGCGTGCGTGCGTGTATGTGTGTGTATGTATGTG
>NC_090260.1:51908199-51950699 GCF_037325665.1 Littorina saxatilis
GCCCGCTAGTGCGGCGATCGCGGGAAATGTTATTGCTGTGTATACGTCAGTGTTAGGCGCAAGATCGAGAGTTCCGTGGCTAGGAGCGTGTGGTTTTCAAGATTTGAAGTGGACAGATTATTGCAGTATTCAGGTGACAGTGTATGTAGAAGAGGACAGATTATTGCAGTATTCAGGTGACAGTATTAGCCAGGCAGCTTAGCGATATGATGGGGACCGACTTGACAAAAGTGTCAAACTTTGTGAGGCAATTCTGTAGACCCTACTTATTAATTTTTTGCTAGGCCCCATCAAATTTGGCCAATGCAGCCCAGTCATGTGACGTCATCAATTTGTCCATAGCATTAATAGAGGAAAATACTGCATATACATGTCTAAGCAAGATGTTTTAAAAATGTAAACGCAATATGATCAATTCAATGAATAAATTCAGAAAAGGATACATTTCAAATAATTTTTTAATCAATAAACATTCATATTTTTGCGAGATATTTGTTTATGGTTTGACAAAACTCGAAAATAAGGCCAAAACAATCATGTCGCGACATTGTACGTAACTTGCTTCCATAGTATCAGTGAACATGACAATTAAACATTAATTTGTTTCAGAAATATTAGTGTTTATAACTGCTTATTCAGCCCCTTAAAGTTTTCAACATTTAGGAAAACGTCTTTAAAGCAATTCTGGCATGTACATCGGCAACCGCAGCTGGTACGAGTATGTGGATATCCATTGATCTATTTGTCACAGCTGCACTTGCACCGTCTTGTGCATTGCCATCCAGCTTTCCTGCAACCACAAGTGGTGCCACATCCTCTTGCACCCTTGCATGCACAATTGACTAGTTGGCTGCAAGCTTCAGATGCTATTGGCAGTGTCGTCCAAAAAGGGAGCCAAGCCTTGCTGTCCTTGTCCAGAGTCCAGCCCCACCATCCCTCTGGAGATGGTGCTTGCTGCTGGGCCTGGTCAGCAGTGGTCCAAATACTTGCCTGGTAGACAGCACGGTTTGAATGCTGTAATAATGCTCCCTGTGTGGGAGGAAGGGCTTCCATCATCATCTTGTCTCTGTGGCAAAACAGCTCTCTGCGGGCCTCATCAACAGAGCTCAGCTGGCTGGTTTTGTCATACAGGACAACTGTGAAGCGTTCCAGCAATTTGAAGTGATGGCTATTCAACTCCATGGCAACGAAAGGATTCTCTGCATTGAACCTAAAGGCCTCTGTTACTGCAGGATAACATTTCCATGCAGACAAGTTTTCCTTTTCCAAAAAAAGACAGAGACCGTGTCGCAACCGGTGAAGCTGAGGAAAGTGGGGAGGGCTGTAGACTTTTCCTCTCCAAGGGCTAGAGCAATGGCATTGATGTGAAAGTACGTGAAATTCTTTCCTGTGCCGAAAGCAATCCAAATCTCTGCCGCTGGACACATTGCTTGAAGCTTGCGGAACTTTCCAATGATGATGACGATGACGTCAGTGTCCACAGTGCGAACTAAGCAAGCACAGGACCCAGTCTGCAGTGCATTTTGCAGATGCAGCAGTATCTTTGTGTCTGCTTCCTCCTGATCGTTGTCTGGCAAGCTGTGATCCATTCCTCTGATGAGAACATTCTGGCCTGATGTAATGACAACTACTTTTCCATCGGGGAACTGAGCTGTGGCAACTTTCTCTGACAGGAAGGAAAAGACTTCTTGTTTGTTGTCTGAGTCCTTGAGAAACTCTTGCCACTTTCCAGGGATCTTGTTTGGACCAGCAACTTTTCTCCTGATTCCTTTACCTCTCCTCTCTCGTGCACTCTCTTTAATACTGCTGCTGTGATATGTGTCCCACACCACATCCACTCTGTCAGCAGCTTCCAATTGGTGTCTGGTATATAGTAGGAAAACATCATTGGCATAATCTTCAAATGTTGAGATTCCAGCAGTCGGGAGGAAGTGTAAAACGGCAGTGCCATCCAGAATCTTTGTGTCGAAAGTACTCGGGGAGTCAAGCTGCTCTGATGCTGATGTCTGCTCAATGGAAAAAAGTAGACCTGCATCAAGCTCTACAACATCCAATTCTCCAACTGAGCTGTCCGCCTCTGCCACATGCTAAAGACAAGCTGCCAGATCAGTGTCATCATCAAGGTCTTGTGTCTCAAGTGAACCTGGAGTGTCTGTATCAGGTGCTTGTATCAGGCACTTCAGCAAGTCTGACTTTTTGCCCAGGCGCAGTTTTCCTCTGTCTGAAAGAGATGGTGGGTATGGGTTATTTTCGTGCTGGAAAAAGGTACCTTCATCTGTTTCCCTGTTTTGAGCCACAATGTACAGCTGTGAAAAAAGGCTGACATAAGCCTTCAAAGTTGCTATTTTGCCAGCTTGTTTCGATTTTTCCTTTGGTGTTGGACACTTGAAGAGTGGAAGGGAGTTTTTCTTGATAGGGTCATGAATTGATCGAGTGCAGTCTACCAAAACTGACTGGTGGTATTCATCATACTGGCTCTTTCCAAGTTTTTCCACTGTACAAGTGATTCATTCATCACATCACAAATATCCAGCATCAACAGTTCTGCAGTGCCATTCATGAAGGGATTGCCCATATCACTGATAGTCTTGGCAAGGCTCAAAATTTGCCCTCTGAAGCTCTGTTGAGTTGATAGACCTTCCTCATGGTGATAGTGCATCTCAGATCCCTCAGAGAGACTTGCTTCAAACTCCTTCAGCATTCTTGCTTGTTCCGGTCCTGCAAGCATCCACTTTCGAAATGCTGACGGGTTTTCAGTGAGTCCAACAGCACCACCAGACCCTTTCACAATGTCATTGTTGTTCTCATGGGCCTGGTCGCTTGGGATTGCCGAGAATCTGTTTGTGGTCTTCAACACAACCCAGTGTCCACGCTGTTGACATTCTTCTTTGATCGTAGGAGGCAGATTTTCCATGTCCCTAATGTGTACAGGGATCCAGCGAGCATAGTTGTGGTGATCCATGCTGAAGAAACAAGGCACCAAGGCTTTCATTGAGTCCACATACAAGAGGAAGTTGGCCTCCCGATGAGGACGGATGAAGAGCAGGCCTAGGAGCGATTTTCCCTATTCTCGGAGTGCGAAACCTCAAAAATTGCATTTTGCCACGTACATGCTGTCAGTATGACATGTGCACGTGGGGCCTAGCAAAAATGGAAAGTATTTTGGATGTAGATAGCTAGGAAAAAATTTCACACTTTTGTCAGATCTGTCCCCATCCGGTCAAAAATTCGAGGTAAGCTGCCAAGCTATATATGTAGAAGTGACCAGCACAATACAGATGAGTGTTAAGAATCAATGCGCTTGAAGTTGTTTGTGTGTGACGGTGTATGATGGTGGGTTGAAATGGAGTCAGTGAAGCAAAGTTCGAACTTCGATGCATGCATACACAAACTGATGTGACACACACACACACACACACATACACAAACTGATGTCACACACACACACACACATACACAAACTGATGTCACACACACTAACACGTGTACACACACACACACACACACACACACTAACACGTGTAATCACACACACACACACACACACACACACACACACACACACACACACACACACACACACACACACGCACGTATAGACAATCACAGAGATTAGGTTCATGTATTCTGCCCCCCTCTCGCCAATTTACAAAATACAACAAGAGGTTTGATGAGCACAGTAGATCAACTTTAAACGTACACAATTATATTTTTAGCATTACTTTTCAATTCTCGTTGATGCATTAATGATGCCAGAAAATGTAACCGGACGCATTTGGAACGCCAAAGCAATTAAATACATTGCGCGGTACATCGGCGCTTAATTTCATAACGTCTGACTGAGTCATTTGTTATTCGGTGATAGTTTCGCACATATCTATCTCCTGTATTTGAAAATCTGTTCACCTTACGTAATTTTCAAAGGTACATTTCTTTGATAAACGATACGAAACCGTGCAGGTGAAAAATTGGTAATGACTGACGTAGGATTTACGTTGTGGATTTCACGTTGAGGGCACGTTGGCGATCAATCAAACCCCAACGTTGTGTGTTTACGTTGAAACTACGTTGTAGGAACGTTTGTTGTATCAAACTAACTTTTGTTTTTAAATCACGTGAATTTCACGTGAAAATCACGTGAGTATACCAACGTTGTTCGAACACCAGAAAATCACAGTAATACAACGTCGATTTTACGTTGCTTTTTAAGGTGGAATCCACGTGAAATTTACGTTATGTACCAACGTGTAAAAAACAAAAAAACACAACTGTAACGCAACGTTGCTTTCACGTTGTGTTTTTTTGTTGGATCCACGTAAATTTCACGTAATCTTCGCAACATTTGTAAGACACCAAAATGCAACGTGAAATTCACGTAAAATGTACGTTGTATTACAACGTCGAAAGAACACCAAAATCTCACAATGACACAACGTTGGTTTTACGTTGCGTTTTTTGGTTGGCTCAACGTAAATTTCACGTAAAGTTCGCAACGTTGCTAATGACACGAAAAATTCACATTTTCGCAACGTCGTATTTACGTTGTGTGTTTGCTGGGTGAGCACCTGAGATTATCAGTTAGCGTTGTCAGCTTGAATTAAAGATATAGTGTCCACGCCGCCATTTTGGAGAGTTTTTTTGGTCGAATTCGGCCGATTTGAAGATTTTGGAGAATCTAGTGTACCTAAATTAAGACGCACCTGGCCCGGTTTGCTCAATAAAACACCACAAGTATGCTAAATAATTAAATCAAAATGAGTTTTTGACGTCTGCTCTCCACCATTTGAAGATTAAAATTGGCCGTCACAGACTGGTTTTCGTCGCCTGTGCTCGCGCGCAGCGCCTGCTGTCATGACAACTGGCAAAAAATGGCGGATGTATCGCAAAGAGCAAGCAAATTTCTCAAGGAAATTGAGTCAAGAATGAAAAGAAAACCTGTGTCAGAACCTGAGAAAATCAGGTCATAAACAGGAGGGAGTCTCAAAATGGGAGTAAATTAACGAGGTTATAAAAACAAATTCTGAGTAAACAATGTCTTAAAATGGAAGGAGTCTGAAATTATTAATTTAGGGGGATGGGTGTGTGTTGGTGTGATTGTTCCTTTGTATATTTATCATGATTTGTGTTTATACAGTGGCCGGATCCCCCTTTTATTTTTCTTTGTCTGTGCGTGTATAGTATGCTTGGTCGATGTATGTATTGTAAAGCGCTAAGAGTAGACATTTTTCTAGAATAGCGCTATAAAAGTTTGCATTATTATTATTATTATTATTATTATTATTTTATAAGACCCCCCACTTTCAGACTCCTTCCATTTTAAGACATTGTTTACTCAGAATGTGTTTTTATAACCTCGTTAATTTACTCCCATTTTGAGACTCCCTCCTGTTTATGACCTGATTTTCTCAGATTTCATAAGTCTTAAAATGGGGGTTCTACTGTATCAAATTCCTGTACTTACTTTTCAATATTCTTTTTAAAAAGCTCTAGCTCACCTAAGTCCAGTGAGGTAAGCTGGATATAAAAAGGAATATATATAACTACCTGCTTCAGTATATACTTGCATTTGTCAAATTATTCAGCAAGGAAGGTGTCACAATGTTTTCAGAAGTTGGCAGGGATAGGTGGCAGGAGGCGGTCCATGCTTTGACTGAACCGGGAAGGAGTTCTGTACCTCCAAAGTATTATAAAAAAATATTAGATGTACATGTAGTCGTATGCTCTTCGATGCTTCTTTGTGTAAATCACGTACATATTAATACATAGCTTATTGTGTGTTTTGTAATGTTTATGTGCACAGATGCATATTTTATAATACTCGCACATACTTTGTTGCGTTTACCAGTTACTATGCGAAGACGCAAGACTCCCAGGCACTTACTTCTACACCAATCAAGGTAACTGGCAGACCACAACCTCTGATGCAGGAGCCAGATGTTTCTGAAATTTCATTTGCAGATGAATCGGTGTAAGTTACATCTATAATTTGCATATTTTAGGTACATGAGTGAACGAGTTCTGTACCTCCCAACTATTATAAAACAAATTCAGGGGCCTATAATGTAGTCATGTGCTCTTCGAGGCTTCTTTGTGTAAATCATGTACAGATTATTACATCTTTACACAGCTTATTGTATGTTTTGTACATTGCTGTCTCTGAACAAAAGGTAGTACATGAGTGAATGATTTTTTAATGTGTGTGTGTCACAGTGTGTGTGTGTTTTCATTTGTTATATAGACTATGTTATTATCTTAAAAAAAGTACATGCAGCATAATGATTATAGGTGAGTGATAATAGTTTTATAAATATCATTTTGCATCACGATCATGTCTATATTTATCTGTAAATGTTTTTGAGTCCTCTGAGAAATCAAGGGAGTCTTGGTTATGAGCAGTGTTAACTAGTCAACAGAAAATTTTACATAAAAGGTTTTCTACTTTGTGAAAAAAAAGGAAAAATTTATTTAATATTTTTCAAGATAACTTTATAGCCCTTATAATTTCTAATACTTTTACTTAAATTTCAGAGTCAAATTGGCGTCGTCTGTGGGCATCCTTTAGCTTGAGCAACAGATCTATGAAAGTTATTTGTAATTGAAATTAGTTGTGTAAAAAGGAGAGTTTTATTACCATATTATTTTCGTGTTTTGCCAGGAAATGTGCTGAGCCGGTGGTAGCATGGCATGTCCCCATTCAGCCCCCAGTGCTTCCGGAAAAAAGAGGCAGTAGGGCATCGAAAGTGCTGGACAGCAATTTTGTTAATCCGCTTGAGTAAGAATAATTTATACAATCAGTGTGTGTTCCTGTGCTTGTCTGTGGTTCTTTTTGTTGTGATTTTGCATGAATACAGGTGATAAAAACTTATCCCGAAAGCTTTGTGAAACGCTTCAATGTTTAGCACATTTGTCCTCGTTATTCACTAAACCATTCACTAAATGTTGCAGAGTTTCATTCGAAGTGTCAGAGGAAGATGTGCCAGCTGATGACGAAGCTGATCCACACTATACGCCCCCTTGTGGAGTCAATGTGTGGTGAGCAATTCATTTATATTTTAGAGTTTCACAATGACCTGTAAGCTAAAAGCCATTTGAGTAGTTAGAGGATTTCTATTTAGTATTGGGCAAAAGCTGTTTTTTACATTTTCAGTGTAAACCTCATTGACCCCTCCCACATCATGTAAAAAGCATGCTTTCTCATATTTTCTGTTTATAACTTGTGTACATTTACTGTACGAGACTGATACGATGAATTAATGCGTGCAGTCCAAATGAGTACAAGGACCTCAAAGAAATCTCCTTTGAGGAAATTGCCCTCGGAGAACCAGAAGGGGGGGAGTACTTCCATCAGCTCCCAGAGGTTGATCCTCCCCCTGGTGTGTACCGAGCCACAGAGGTTGATCCTCCCCCTGGTGTGTACCGAGCCACATATGTTGATCCTCCCCCTGGTGTGTACCGAGCCACAGAGGTTGATCCTCCCCCTGGTGTGTACCGAGCCACAGAGGTTGATCCTCCCCCTGGTGTGTACCGAGCCACAGAGGTTGATCCTCCCCCTGGTGTGTACCGAGCCACAGAGGTTGATCCTCCCCCTGGTGTGTACCGAGCCACAGAGGTTGATCCTCCCCCTGGTGTGTACC
The DNA here is from genome assembly GCF_037325665.1 of Littorina saxatilis. NCBI lineage: Eukaryota > Metazoa > Mollusca > Gastropoda > Littorinimorpha > Littorinidae > Littorina > Littorina saxatilis. Next base: position 51,915,834 of record NC_090260.1, read on the forward strand.
GAGCCACAGAGGTTGATCCTCCCCCTGGTGTGTACCGAGCCACAGAGGTTGATCCTCCCCCTGGTGTGTACCGAGCCACAGAGGTTGATCCTCCCCCTGGTGTGTACCGAGCCACAGAGGTTGATCCTCCCCCTGGTGTGTACCGAGCCACATATGTTGATGCACCAGCTTTATCTGAAGCCAAGACGTGCCTGGTCTACTTAGATCAGCTGCTTTTGCTGGGCAAGAGTGTAGGAATCTCCTCTGTGTGCCAAGTGAAAGGGTGCAGAAAGGAGGTGACTCTTACACACCGGTCTCGTGGCTCTGCTGTTCATCTTGAATGGGTAAATTTTAAATTACGCAGAAATTATTCTGTTATGTTCATATACTCATCAATTCACTTACCTCCAAGATTCAAGTTCCAAGAATGGTGTCTCAGTGTCATCATCCTATCCCTCTGCTCCCGCTTGATTGGTTCACACATAATGTGTCTTCTTTTGTTGTGATGATGTCTGTGCTTTATAAACCAATGTGTGGGTGTTTTGAGACCTTCTGTTTTTTAAAGTTTAAAATTGATACATGTAAAAATGGTGATATTTATCCTAAGGGAGGTCTCTTTTATATTTATTGTATTGTTGGTTGCCTGTAGTGCTTTTGCCTAATCCAATTGAACGATTGTGGTGTTTGTACCCACCGGCAGTGCCTGCTGGCTAAATGAGAGAATTAAGATTTATAAACATGTAAATGTATAATCTTATTTTAATGTCATTCACTTGGGCGGCATGGTATGAGTCCTTTACATGATGCAGAGAGATGGGGCATACCAAAATAAAAACATCAACATGCTGCGCTTGTACTCAGTGGATTGACTGTCACTTTGGCTAATCTGCAATGTTAAGAAGCCAGTTTTTCTTGTTGTTTTTATTACGCATCAGTGAATGTTATAACAATAACTCCTGAACCAATGTTAAAATCACATCTCACTATTCGTCTTGTTTTTGCAGGTGTGTGGAAACCATCACACAGCCTTTTGTTGGAATTCCCAGCCACTCCTGAATTCCCAGTCACTCCTGAATTCCCAGCCACTCCTGAATTCCCAGCCACTCCTGAATTCCCAGCCACTCCTGAATTTCCAGCCACTCCTGAATTTCCAGGTGAACGCTGGCGACCTCCTAATAGCAGCTGCTGTATTGCTTTCGGGGAACAATTTCCTAAAAGTAAGCCTGTTTGCCAAGTTCCTGAACATGGATTTTTTGGACAGAAGCGTATTCTATCGGATGCAAGCAAACTACCTGCTTCCTGCAATAGAAGAATTCTGGGCTGCACATGTTCGGGATTTGAGGGCCAACCTGCAGGGAAAGGATCTGGTGGTACTTGGTTGGTGGATTTCAGTTATTTCCCTGTTTGATAATGATTATATATCAAAGTGTAGAAAATGAAATAAGGTGTGTAAGCTTGTAATTTATCATTTAAAACAACCTTTATCAAGCGTACTGTGGTACTGCTAAGAACATTTAGATACTTACCATGGATAGCCGCGCATCTTCATGAAAACAATGTTTACTGAGGGGTCTGTACTCTAGTACAGTGCTGTTCACGTATGCAGAAGACAATAAGTATATATGGTTCAAACTGTCTTCACCGCAAACAAATGTTGCATGTCAATATTATCACACATTCAATCTGAGAAAAAGTGTCAAATAAAAATAAAGGTATGTGTAAATTACTGAAGAATGAGGCCTGGGACCAACATTGCAGATATATATTTCATGAGTGAGCAAGTTACTTTGTTGAACTTAAAAATAAACAATACACATTGTGGTCAAAGCTCAGTAGCTCAGGAATCAAACGTTAATAGTCACATTATTCTAAAAGCTGCATGAATCGTTATGCATTATAACTAAAACAGTACAGGAAATCAGTGGCAGTACATTTGAATAATCTGAAAATTCAGTTTATTCCACATTGTTCACAATTTATCAATTTTTATTGTCAATGTGATGAAAGGCAGGAGTATATATGAATAAATACTGATAACTGCTCTGTGAGAGGTGTTTTCTTTGTGCTTAATATTATTTTGTTTGACCTAGCTATTGATGTGTACATTGTTGTTAAACAGTTGTTTGTTTACCAGGGTTTGCTAGTGTGTGATAGGGTTCGTGTCCGTCTGAAGATGTTAGTTTCTTTGTTAGTCCTGTGTTGACAACTCTTCGACAAGCGCTTAGAACTGTACCCACGGAATACGCGCTATATAAGCTTCATATTGATTGATTGATTGATTGATAATTTATCGGTTTGGAGTTGGCCATTTTTTAATTGTCTTTCTACATTTTGTTTGGCTTTAAAGTTTTGTTGGATGCATGCTTTACGTAGCTAATGGAACTGTTATTTGCAAGGCTCAGCAGTGTTTTGATGCACAGAGTGTGATTTAACATGGATCTTATTGTTAATCTTATATGATTTTAAATCCTTTAATCTGTCTTTGAAGGGGATGGCCGAATGGACAGTCCAGGTCATTCAGCCCAGTACTGCACATACAGCTTCATAGAGACAGAGTCAAAACAGGTGGTATCCATCTGTACAGTCGACAAGCACATACAGCTTCATAGAGACAGAGTCAAAACAGGTGGTATCCATCTGTACAGTCGACAAGCACATACAGCGTCATAGAGACAGAGTCAAAACAGGTGGTATCCATGTGTACAGTCGACAAGCACATACAGCGTCATAGAGACAGAGTCAAAACAGGTGGTATCCATCTGTACAGTCGACAAGCACATACAGCGTCATAGAGAAAGAGTCAAAACATGCAGGTGGTATCCATTTGTACAGTCGACAAGCACATACAGCTTCATAGAGACAGAGTCAAAACATGCAGGTGGTATCCATGTGTACAGTCGACAAGCACATACAGCGTCATAGAGACAGAGTCAAAACAGGTGGTATCCATCTGTACAGTCGACAAGCACATACAGCTTCATAGAGACAGAGTCAAAACAGGTGGTATCCATCTGTACAGTCGACAAGCACATACAGCTTCATAGAGACAGAGTCAAAACAGGTGGTATCCATCTGTACAGTTGACAAGCGAGAAACTGACAGGAAAAGCCCGTTGATGGAGAAGGTAATTATTGAAACCAAAAGAGCATTCAGAAATTAAGTCACAAATTCCTAAGACATGTAGTGATGTACCTTTTTTTTAATATGTGATTAATACTTACATACAAAATAAAAGCAGGAATGATAGCAACAAGATTAGGTTGGAATCCTGAATCTGGTGGAAAGTGTTATTCAAACCTGCCCTTGCAAATACATCTCAAGGGACAAACTGCCCACAATGAAAATCACTTTATCTAAAATATAACTAACTTTTCCACAGCAACCACTTTTGGTCGACAGTTGTGTGGTAATAATTGGTAGGTTCGATTGTAATTGAAAAGGGCTATGTGCTTTGCATTTTTAATTGTGAATCAGAAAACAATGCATTGACAATTGCCAAAACCAAGTCTTGGCTGAGAGTTGAACTGTTGAAGTATTTGCAGGAGAAATCCAAAAATAAATTGTAAGAATATTGGTGTGAATGATTCTCTTTCTTTAAAATTGCAGGAGGGCTTCAACCGAGCACTTGCTGAGCTACAACAAACCTGCAAGGTTGTGGAGGTAGTGACAGATGCCCATGTGCAGATCACTGCCCAAATGCGTAAGCATAGATGCAATTGTTATTCCAAGTATTGTGATATTCAAAAAGTAAGGCTTCAAAGACTTACAAACTGTTCTTGTAAGATGGTGACAGCAAAAACATTGCTACCACTCTGTTAGGAAACGCTACCGTTGCTGAGCTTTGGTTCAGTTTTGTGTGTTGCATGTAGTTGACTTATTTGTACTTTGTGGGAAAGTACCGATATTATATTTTGTAAAAACAATATTTATGCTTGGGCGAAAATGCAGGTGAACTTTCTAGTCCTGTCAAAACAAGTTGTTTACCACGCTGTTTTTAGTCGTGAGTTCGTGGCGTTCGCTCGGATTAAGTGCGTCGGCACCTTTTGTACGTCATAGAGAATGTCGCTAGTTTAGTCCATGCACGGCTCGTATAATGTAGTTGTATCATGTTCGGTCTGGAATATTCTCGAGATTGAGTATTTACTATATATGCCAGCGCGATTTGTATGTAAAAAAAGCTTCTATTTGAGTTCTGCTACGATGTGCAGTTGTATGTATGGAATGCTAAATAAATCCTCGAACTCAATTTGACGAGTTGTTTTCTGCTGCTGCGAAGACGGGCGACGTAGAATAAAAGAACACAACTATACGACGTTTGAGAACTTGTGGCAATCTCAAGTGTCGTGTAACACACTCTCTTTAGAATGTTTTTGCTTCCAAACGCTGAAAATAGTGAACTCACATAATGACAAAGTCAAAATAATAACTGTTGACAGTTGTGTATTTGTTATTGGTTTCTTTATCATTTACACTAGCATATACGGTATTTTTAGTGGATGTCTGAGAAGAGTAATTTCTTTAAAGCAAAGTTTGAAAAATAGTTTGTTTTTCTCCAGTAAATATAGTTTTAAGGGGTTAAAAAAAACAGTATAGGGAGGACAAGATATGTTCCTCCACTTACAACTAGCATTAAATGGTTTTTATGTTGCTACTTTATGGATGAAACTGTTCTTAAATTTCAGGGAAAGAGCACCCAGACAAAAAACATTCATACGATGTTTGGCATGGTGCAAAAAACATCGGAAAAAAGATCATTGAGGTCAGTTTAAAATGTTCATCACTGTTTGAATAAAAATTGAAGACTTTTATAAGTGAAGATAAGGTTAAAACAGTGTATGCATAATTGTAATTTTATTCGGGTGCAAGTCAACCATACATTGAACAACTCTCTTTGTCTGTGTCAGGCTGCGCGACAAAAAAGTGCCAGAGAACTAATTCCTTGGGTGTCACCCATTGTCAACCATTTTTGGTTCACCTGCAGGCATGCAGAGACTCTCATGAGGTTTCGCGTAAGTAAAAGTTGTGGATTCTCATAAAGGGTGCATGCGTGAACGGTGAAGATGAAACAGACTAGAAACATTTTGATACAAGAAATTTTTCTTGGTGATGCAAAACTATGCCAGGGTCATGTGTGTTTAATTTCAAAAGCTACTGTATTATTGGTAGTGTGCTAATGGAAATCGTGATGCTTTTATAAATACATAGACAGGGGAAAGCTTGTGGCCCATTCTGTTATTGGTAATCAGCTTGGATAGCATATGGTGCAATTGATTTGAAAAATAACTTGTCTATATCATTCGCATTGCATTTTTGACACAGAAACGGATGGTTACAGTTTGAGAAAAAAGTACATTATTATTATTGTTTAATGAAACAACAAACGCACACAAATATACTCGATGAACAAGAGTATTGTTGAGTTTTATTTAATTAAAATGCTCAGACCACCGCGACACATTTTCTCTGAAAAGTTAAAAGGGGAAAAACATAAAACTAGTGTTTGGGTTATGCATTTCACTATTTAAAAGTTCTGAATAACTGAGAGCCATGGTTGATATTACTTTTACAGGGCATATGGTGTGGCATGCTGCACCATGTTGTCAATCAGCACTCTTGGCTGCTGTCCTACGACCAGGGACCTGGAGAGTGCAGTCATGGTTGGTATTACTTGTACAGGGCATATGGTGTGGCATGCTGCACCATGTTGTCAATCAGCACTCTTGGCTGCTGTCCTACGACCAGGGACCTGGGGAGTGCAGTCATGGAGCCTTGGTGGTGGAGCATCACCTTGGCTACAGAAAGGCAGCCCTGCCTTCAAGGCTCTGCGTGATATCGTGACGAGCAAGTCCCTCCTCAGAAACATCCCCTACTACTTAAATTTCAGGTACATATAATGAGAGGGTTTTTTATCAGCAAAAACGACACATTGTAACTCTTTCACATTTGTAACTGAACTAAATGATAGTTCAAATGAAAGTTTAATATAAACATCAGTTCAGTCAAATTGTGGAAAGTAGTCTTTTTAGCACTAAACACAGCGTACAAAATATGATAAATCCATTATTTAGCTTCCACAGCGAGTTTGTCACAATTATTGGCTCACGTAAGTGTAGCCTATGCGATGCTAACTTTTGTCTGTCTGTGCGTGCGTGCGTATGTATGTATGTATGTATGTGTGTGTGTATGTCTGTGGTAGAAACTTTAACATTTGAAGACGTCACATTATGGCGTAAGAGGGTTAGACGTCACGCGAAGGAATTACTGAAAGTCTCGGTCATTGTTATTTTGAGCGGGCCGCGACTAGTTGGCAGTCGTGTCCCTGTAAGTAGGCTACATGCAGACAGACAGATCTAGATCTAGTGTCTCGCTTTCTTGCTTACTGTGTGTGTGTATGTATGAGTGTGTGTGTGTGTGTGTGTTACTGTGTGTGTGTGTGTGTATGTGTGACGGAGTGATTGAGTTTGTGTTACTGTTTGTCGATTTCTTACGTGAGCCTTGAAGGCTTCGCCTCGTGTTTTTAGGTTCAATACTGTAAATAAGTTAAAAAGAGTCTGAATACAATTTGTATTTATTTTTGCAGGACTACCTCAGAGCTAGAAAATTTCAACCAGCTGATACTGATGTACGCATCAAAGAGATTTTCATACACGCCACCTGTCTACAGGGCTCGCTGCAAGCTGGCTGCACTTGACCACAACTTCAGCGTGGACAGACAAGCAAAGACAGATGTGCATGGAAACAAACAGTAAGCAATTTAGGGAAACATGTTGTCAGATAGGTGGTTCGTGAAGCACTTGTTAACAAGCTTGCATGTCATTACAAATCAAAGAAAGGGAGTGTGAATACTTTTTTGACCGACAACGTGCAATACACATTTATTCTGCGCAAGTGGCTTTTAGTAGACCTTTCAACACAGTTAATGCACTTTCAGAGTCCCTTCTAATGCTGTGTCATCCAAAAGAAATAACAGTTTTAGGCGTGACAAACAAAATAACAGGGCCAGATTATGATGATAAATACACAATTTATTTTACAACTATTTTAAAAGTACAAACATCCCCTGTGGCGACTCGCATAACGACATCGTCTTTCTCGTGTTTTGAAGTTGTTAGTGTTATGCTCAAAGCTGAGAACGTCCCACATTTTGCTTTGTTTACATCACGTGACTACCCAAATACCCACACAATGCAACATTTTCACAAGAATAAGAATAAGAATAAGAATACTTTATTATCTCGTAGAGAAATTCAGGCGTGGTACATAACAATAATACAAACAAGACATTGATTTTACATAAGACATATAGCACTATATAACAGGGCAGGTTATAGAAACACGTCCCACATACCTCTCTGGACATTCCTTGCATTGTGCTTACGCATTCAGACATGAACACATCCATATCTCAATTACACATCGCACACATGGACATTCTTATACGCTCAACTTACCCATTCACAAATGGACATTCGACTACGCTCCACTTACACATTCTTGAGTTTGTGTTACACCTTTATTTGTTTGCTTTGTCTTCATAACACATTTCTATCTACATTTACCACTGAAACACCACATTGTACACTTTATTTTGCAAGTGAATTGTTATGATACAAAATAACGTTATCACGAGGCGAACAAAGGGAAGACACTCTATCAGCCCGTTATGCAAAGTTTCTCAGAGATCGTCTGCTTCTCAACTGCTTCATGCAAATCGTGTAATATCTATTTTTGCGGAAACCTCCTGAAGAAATGCAATCTCAGCGGGTTCCACCTGCAACATAGTCGCGCTTATTTGGAATGTGACGTCCTGTACTTCGTCAGTCACGCCTATCTCGAAAACTAAACGTCGCACAGAACCAGCGCCCTTCCATTATTCCCTCATATGCTCACGTATCATTTTCTGTTCACATTGGCCATTGCAGCTTTAATGCTACTGAGGAACATTCTACAGCTAGAGGTGATCTTTGTTTGCAGGTTCAATCGGGTCTACAACAAAAAAAGTCAAAGATGGTCAGCAGTTGAAGTGAAAGTTCGAAAGACCTACGCACACATCAACAAGCTGAAGACGAAAATCTTCCTGCAAAGGCTAAGCAGTAGAAATGGAATGCACAGGCCACTGCCCCTGAGTCCATCCGACCCAAGGCAAATTTCCAGTCATCTGGCTCCCAAGAGCCCTCCATCTACCATGGAAATTGTTGCACAGCAGCAGTCAAGATTCCTGAAGAAGGTGCGCCTTTGTTATGTGTGCTCGTTTCAATTCATGAAATGCAAAGAATTGCATTTTAATACAAATTTTTTGACTCCAATTATTGTAATGCCTACACAAATGCAGAGCTAAATTGATGTCATAACGAGAAAGTGAAGTAAACAAAATTGTTTGTACATAACACAAGAACAACGTGTTTTGGAGAGATGAAACATTTAACAATACAGAATGCCAAATACAGTCCGCCTACACAAACACATATGCACTAAGTAACACCACAATGTATAGAGGGGTGACAGAAGCCATGCATACTCGGAGTCAACAAACTAAAACTGAAAAATGGAGCGTAATAACAAAACTAATGAGCGTCACAAAATGTCACATGGTGACAGAATAATGATGATCTGAACTTTTATTCTGAACTTTTATTCCCAGAAGTTTCATTACATTATAACTGTCATCTTTTCATTTTATTTGCTGCGTGGTTGTGGACTTATGAACATGATCATGAAAAACAGCAGTTTATTTCCTTTGCTACTCTAAAAAATTGAATAGGGGGTCTGTTTGTTCAAATTTGTTCTCATTACCATGTGCATTAACACAACCATGACTGGAAGACAGGTTGACGGAGAAGATTTTATGTTTGACCATCCCAGTCCTGACATCATACTATCATTGAAATATATGGTTTTACCTTCAAATTCTTATAAAATTAGTCAAACGCGAATCTAGAGGTAGCTCTTAGTTGTTATTTGATAGCATAACAAATCCACTTCTTAAAAAACTGTAGCTTTATTTATTTTTTTTTTGTTTTGTTGGGGGGGGGGGGGGGCAAATTATAATCAGTTACACAGAGCAAAAGACACATAACCTCACACCAAAGGCCTGTAACAAGTAAATTATTATTAAATTATTTTTCTTTGGGGTGATCCAAATGTACTGCTGTAAATTAATGTATTCAAATATGCATGACTTTTGGCACCACTCTGTACTTAGCATAGGCGACCAGCATGAAAGCCAGTGTACTGGCCATTTGGATCAGGAAATTTGTTCCTTATTGCACACACACAACAACTGTATAAATTATGGCTATTCGGACACCTTCTCCCAAATAGCCATATTTCCATAGAATGAATTGTCTATAGGCAGCATAGCGCTGTGTTTTATTGATGTCCCCTTCTTCCAGGACGAGGGCGTCTCTTCGCTGGGCACGCGCAAGTGAAAGGACACTCTCATCCAGCACCAGTGCCTCAAAGTCCTGCAGTGTAAACAGACATTCATCCTTCAGTGACGAAACTTCATTTAGATTAAAACCTTTAAATAGTTTCAGAAACATCCATCGAGTCCAAGATGAAAGGAGGAAATAATGAGCGAAAGCAGAGGGTTGCAATAAAGGCAATACAGCATGTTTTAAGTGAGGAGTTTTTTGAGGCAGTGAGTTTTGCCTCATTTCTACACATTTGTCCAAGACATTTGAATTGTCCTACACATTTGTTTTACAAAGCTCTTACCCATTGTACCCATGCTATGTACAGTAATACCCTCTTGTTTTACACACCCTTGTTTTTAAACAATTTCTCCTTCTTAAGAGGTTACTTTCTCTGATTAATGGTTACAAACTGCTAGTTTAACCCTGTTCTTGTCTCTATTTGCAGACGATTTATAACAAATCTCATACAAGAAATAGGTACTTACTGGAAGTATAGAAAGACAATGGTGTGGCGCTTTCTTGCAGCAGACCTTCTCTGCTTCAGTGGGCATTTCTGTGCACCTGGTGCACTTGCACCATGGTGGCGGCGAATAGCTTCCAGTGAGTTCTGGGCATGCTGGACTGCTGCTTCCACTCTCCTGCAACAGCTCTGTCATGAGTCCAGGGTTCAGGTCCACCATTCGGAGGGCTAGGGCTTGCAGTTTTTCCTCACCTGCTTCCTGGATTAGTTTCTGGAAGTGAGAAGGTTGTTTTTCACTTTGAAATCATCCAATACGCATGTATAGGACTATGCGTGCATGAACGAGTGTAACACATCACTAACCTGAACAATCAGCAACACTTGCACGGTATTTTGTGTAAACAATGTGGGTTTTTTAAGTGACTTGAGAGTATTTCAAAAGAAAGAAATGAGATTCTATTGTAAAGTACATTTCTTTTTATTAATGTTGATGATAACACGACATCACATACAATTTTCACAGTGGCTTAATTTTGTACTATATTGTTTAAAAATGTGTACCTCATCTTAATTTAATATGTTCTCATATTACATCATGCACATTTCCCCTTCAAACCTAAAACAATTGAGAGTAGAGAGCTTGTCACAACCTGTTTTTGTGTATTTCCACACAGAATACATTCCATATAAATATAACATGATATATCATAGATTATATAAATCAGGAAAGTAATGTGATGAATGTTTGATAGCTATGATTATGAATGAATCATTGAATCATACCAAAATAAACAATGATGCAATGAATTGTCACATTGGTGTTGTCCATTGTATTTCTGTGTGCCTCTCTGTGTTAATGCTATGAAAAAGTTCTAGAACTGTTTACAAAAGGCATTCTTTCAGTAAAATTGTATCACACAACTGTAGTATAAGTCTTTCTTGATCTTTAGACAAATGTTTGGTGGGCCCGATGGACAGACATATGCACAGCACACCTGTATCCTTATCATACTTTTCACTATGAAATCCATATTATATTCTTCACACCACAAAATAATATCTTCTGTCACTGTGTTAGTGTTATTGTAATCCAAGTTAACCACACTCTCATTTTTAATTCTAAAAACCTTTCATTGTGTAGATTGCCTTTGCAGGAAGAAGCTTATAACTAATCATGAAAGTGCATTATGTGTGTGTGTGTGTGTGTGTGGGTGTGTGTATGTGAACCTGTGTGTCACGTTTCAATATATCACTTAAGGTGATTATGAAACGGTTAGTTACTACTAACCAACTAACCACACCACGATCCACTCTCGCAGTCATATAATTTACTAGAGACAACAAAAGTATAAGTTTCAGACGCCTGTTTATGTAAAAACTCGCCACCTCCCTCGAGACTTCACTCAAAATATGTTCTTTTACGTTCACAAAACGTAAAACAAACCCGTGGTCACTGACAAAATGCCAGTTAGAATACAGAAAATTATAGTAACACGCTGATCCCGTGTAAAGATAAGAAAATACGACTGTTCTGCTCCAAAAGTGCTAGTTCATGCAGGTGTCACACACCCCACGTCGTCACTACTCGAGTATAATCACAGATAGCAAAAATAACAACGGTGGTCAACGGGGTGCAAAGACATGGTGCACTTAGCTTTCTTTGGCCACTGGGTGGACGGCCTGTAATTAGTCTTTTTAGCCTCCACAACTGCTCCGTCGAATGAAGTGCTGGTTAGCGTGGTGACGAAGCAGGGAACTGTGGAGGCATCAGGCGCCGCACCCAGTCGCTGGTTAGCTGGTTAGCCGGTTCGCTGGTTAGCCGGTGTGCTGGTTAGCGTGGTCCCCCAGAAGGCAGCCGAATAGAAGTTAGGAAAAGGCTGCAAACAGAAAGCATCGGTGCACTAAACATGTCAGCTACCCCTCACCCTCCACCTTTAAACATGTCATCTTTACATATCTCATCGAGCACGTGGGCCTGCACAAAATGGACTTTTCACAACAACAAAACAGCCGTTTTCCGTCCTTCTCTCCCTATCTGCAAAAACCATATACAGATTAGTATTTTAGCGTCACAGAGAGCAAATTATGCGCTAACCTGGAAAGAACAACAGAGAGTATTTCATTCCACAAACACAGACTCGTCAACAGCGTTAAATAATGATTTATTACCTCAAACAGCCTATGAATGTAGCACTCTCATGGAAGCAAAACCCGCTTCCTCCCTGGAATGGCCTCTGTTCGTCAACAGTGACAACAACATCCAAAAAAAACCTTGCCGAATACTTATGCGAAGTCTATCGCACGGCGAAGGAAAATTTGACGACTCGTCCTCAGCAAAACATGTGGCAGTGAGAAGGTGATAACTCGCTGAAGTTCCCCTAGAGTGCCGAATATTCTATCCGGTGAAATCCATCATACTCTAGAAACCGTCGTATTCGATCCTTCTTCTTCTGCCGCTGAGTGTCAAGTGCGCCGTCCTTGTAACCCATTCTGTTTACGTTTAAACTGTTCAGCTTCGCTCACAGTATCATACTCGTAGCGAGTCATATTGTAACTGAGGTTCAAAAAAAAAATAAAATAAAAAAAATAAAAAAAAAAGAAGAAAGAAAAAAAAAAGAAAAAAGAAAAAAAAAAAAAGTGCGCCGTCCTTGTGTCTCTCACAGACCACCTAGCCAATAACACGTGACTGACCTTGTCACATATCAAGTTCAGCTATCCACAATTCTGCCTCGCAAAGCAGAATTACCCCCGAAAAATCCGTGCGCCAAAAATGCGTGCTCTGCGCTGTCAGCAAAACTCTGCCGCATAGCCCCGACTCACGCACAGGCGCTTTCAGTCGCAATTGACCAAGAGAAGGCACCCCACTGAGTGACACTTTCTTGGTCTATGTCACCAGATCGTGAAACTGTGCACGGAAAGTTCTGGGAAAAGTATGGTCCAAAGTTCGACCAGCAGCACTTTGGAGGGGAGGGGAATAGTCGGTGTTAAGTTTGTGTGAGATAAACAAAACCGGCTGACGTTCTCACTACAGCTGCAAGTCTGCACCGCAAACCGAATCATTACAAATTACTCGCCTTACAGATTTGTTGGCAGTCCTACTGGGATAAACTTTTACACTGGTAGTTACTGTCGCATTCAAATTCTTTTATGATGATACACAACATTTTCTTTGGCCAAAAAATGCAACACTTACCTCGTCAGATTCAAAACCATCAAAACCTGTGTTAGTCGCCATGTTGCTTCGATTCAAGGGACATCACCCACGGAACACATCACAAGAGTGCATTTTCCTTTGATATTACGACAATTGATTCAGCTTCCCAAACTTTTAATTTTGCAAAGTTAAGTTTGTCCTTCTGTGTGGTAACATTATTCGTCACGCAGAATCTTATGGTAATGGTTTTAGAGCGATCTGAAGGCCTTTTTCCGGTGGATACTATCCCTTTAAGAGAGAAATATTAGGTCCGAAACGAAAGCAGTACAGAACAAGGTGGTGTAACCAGAAACACAGCGCTGGCGCTCTCTCTGCCGTTTGCAGTGTTTTGCACGTGGAAATCATGCATTTGTTCTTAAATCAAGATTTCAAATAGAGAGATGGTCGCTGTTTTGAACGTTTCGAGCTGTTCAGCGCTAGCTCCCTGGCCTTCCCAAGAGAGAGGTTGTGGGAATGGGGGTGTTGATGGCGATAGTAGGTAATGGGGGGGGGGGGTGTGAAGGGGCACTGAGGGAGGGAGAGAGAGGGGGAGAGAGAGACTAAGCACTGACAAAGAAATAAACAAAAAACAAAGAAAAAATCAAACAGGCAAACGCATTTTGTAGGACATCTCTCTCTCTCTCTCTCTCTCTCTCTCTCTCTCTCTCTCTCTCTCTCTCTCTCTCTCTCTCTCTCTCTCTCTCTCTCTCTCTCTCTCTCTCTCTCTCTCTCTCTCTCTCTCTCTCTCTCTCTCTCTCTCTCTCCCCCTGTGCTTGCAATCATATTTTCCTGCCCATTCGCTTTGCTAGATTTTGCTGAGACCAAATAAAAAGTTACGTCTAATCAAAGTCTGTGACGCATAATTTTGCTTTAGTTTCGTCCACATGCAAAGAAGACCTGTAACTTTATAGAGTGCCTCGCAGAGCATGGTAGATTTATTGTAATAACAATGAACAGTCTTACGAACTTGGGGTGTCATTGAGTTTTGCAGCACTGCACGAACATGATACTGAAAGTCCCCCTGTTCTGATCATTGATATCCTGCTTTATCATGTTTCGTATCTAAATACTCATTCTCTGTTGTTTATCGGACACAAAGTAACTCACTGCGACAAAGCAACACAGCATGTGTACAGGTAGTGCCATATATTGAATAGGAATATTGCCATTGGTAGAACAAGCTTATGTTAAGCGCATAGTGCTTTTAGTTATGCGCTATAGAAATCTCCTTAATAAATAAATAAATGTTAATGCATGTGTCCGGGGCCTGTGATTTGTAAAGGGCACAATTCGCCCTGTCTTGATATCGGAGGATCGGGTCTTGCCGTGTTGCTGCCTTTCTCTAACTTCACGCTCAGTGTCAGTGTGTGCGGGGCAATCTAAAGAAGTGTATCCTTGGCACAAAGGGTCAAAAAAAAATAAGGCCTTAAAGAAAATAAGGCCTTATTTCTTGAAATAAGCCCTTATTTTCAACAAATAAGGCCTTATTTCCAAATTAAGGCCTTATTTCCTTAAAGCGTTAAAAAAGATACGGGCTTAAAAAATAAGCCCTTATTTAAAAATAAGGCCTTACGAGAAATAAGGCCTTATTTCTGTAAGGCCTTAATAAAAATAAGGGCATACAAAAATAAGGGCATAGAAAAATAAGGGCTTAAAAAAATAAGGGCATAAAAAAGGGCTTAAAAAAATAAGGGCTTAAACAAATAAGGGCATAAACAAATAAGGGCTTAAAAAAACAAGGCCTTTTTTGGGGGACCAATCATGAAGCTGAATAGAGGCCAACACACATATCTCTGTCGAAAATCGTCATCTTCTAGCCTGAATGCAACTCCGTGCCGCAAATCAACCAGGGAAAGAGCCGTTTCACAAATCAACCAGGGAAAGAGCCGTTTCACAAATCAACCAGGGAAAGAGCCGTTTCACAAATCAACCAGGGAAAGAGCCGTTTCACAAATCAACCAGGGAAAGAGCCGTTTCACAAATCAACCAGGGAAAGAGCCGTTTCACAAATCAACCAGGGAAAGAGCCGTTTCACAAATCAACCAGGGAAAGAGCCGTTTCACAAATCAACCAGGGAAAGAGCCGTTTCACAAATCAACCAGGGAAAGAGCCGTTTCACAAATCAACCAGGGAAAGAGCCGTTTCACAAATCAACCAGGGAAAGAGCCGTTTCACAAATCAACCAGGGAAAGAGCCGTTTCACAAATCAACCAGGGAAAGAGCCGTTTCACAAATCAACCAGGGAAAGAGCCGTTTCACGAAAGCGTGAAGCCATCCATGCTGTGCCTGCTCGATGTTATGACGGATGTTTTGAACGAGAGCCGAGTTTGTGTGCGCTTTCGAATGTCCGGATGCGCAGTAGCGATGCGCAGAAAATTAAGGGCTTATTTTTTTTAAGGGCTTATTTTTTAAGGGCTTATTTTGTATGCCCTTATTTTTCAAGGGCTTATTTTTTAATGGCTTATTTTTTATGCCCTTATTTTTTATGCCCTTATTTTTTTAAGGGCTTATTTTTTTAAGGTCATAACAGAATTAAGGCCTTATTTCATTATGCCCTTATTTCCTTATGGCTGTAAATATTTAAGGCCTTATTTCTAAAATAAGGCCTTAATTATGGAAAATAAGGCCTTATTTTAGAAATAAGGGCTTAATTCCAAAAATAAGGGCTTATTTCCAGAAATAAGGCCTTATTTTTTTAAGGGCTTATTTGTGTATTGTTGATCCTTTGTGCCAAGGATAGAAGTGTGTAGGCCCTGAAATCATGATATCCAACGTGGCAAAGCAACCATTGCTGAGTATGATCAAAGCGTCTGTGTGAACAGTCTTTGAACACGACAAAATCGCCATTGAATGTCAAATAGCACACGTGAATATGAATGGCTGGGAAACGTTGTAGACGGTCTCACCCAGCCAGCAAGACATTAGCGGCCGATAATCGGCCGAACACCCTTCAAAAAGTCGGGCCGGTGACGTCAAAACATACGACGCGGGTGTTGGCCCGACTAACTTTTGCAAAGAGGCAACGAGGCGGCCGACAGGCGGCCGAACACCTGTACTATGGCGGCACGCATCCGGTCCGATGTTAATCGGCCCGATGACTTGTTGGACCTGCGGCCCGACACCTTATGCCGACATCGGGAAGATATCGATTTCAGCGGGAAGACATCGGGACGATGTCGGCCCGCAGGTCCAACAAGCCATCGGGCCGATTAACATCGGACCGGATGCGTGCCGCCATAGTACAGGTGTTCGGCCGCCTGTCGGCCGCCTCTTTGCCTCTTTGCAAAAGTTAGTCGGGCCAACACCCGCGTCGTATCTTTTGACATCACCGGCCCGACTTTTTGAAGGGTGTTCGGCCGATTATCGGCCGCTAATGTCTTGCTGGCTGGGTGCAGCTACAGCAGTATGTACCCCCCCCCCCCCCCCCCCCCCGCCCCCCAAGTGTTACAGTGCAAAATTCACCTAAAGCTACAGCTACAGCAGTACAACCCCCCTCCCCCCAGTGTTACAGTGGAAAACAAACCTACAGATACAGATACAGCAGTAAGTACAACCCCCCCCCCCCCCCCAGTGTAACAGTGCAAAACACAACACCAGCTACAGATACAGCCGTATGTACAACCCCCCCCCCCCCCCTCAGTATTACAGTATAAAACACACCTACAGCAACAGATTCAGCATAGTGCAACAATTACTTACAGCGACAGCCGTATGTACACCCCCCTCCCCCTTAGTAACAGTAAACACACCTACAGCTCCAGTTACAGCAGTATGTATACCCCCCCCCCCCCCCCCCCCAATGTAACAGTGCAAAACACACTTACAGCTACAGATTCAGCAGTATGTACAACCCCCCCTCCCCCAACCCAAGTGTAACAGTGCAAAAAACACCTACAGCTACAGCAGTATGTACCCCCCCCCCCCCCAACGGTAACAGCACAAATCGCACCTACTGCTACAGATACAGCAGTGTGTACAACCCCCCCCCCCCCCCCAGTGTAACAGTGCAAAACACACCTACAGCTACAGCATTAATATGTACAACCCCCAACCCCCCCCCCCCCCCCGCCCCCACTGTAACAGTACAAAACTCATTTACAGCTACAGATTCAAAATTATGTACACCCCCCTCCCCCCGCTGCCACCACTGTAACAGTACAAAACATACAACACTCCACCCCCTTCCCTCGTGTAGAGCGCAAAACACACCTAGAGCTACAGATACAGCAGTATACAACCCCAATCCCCCCCCCCCCCCCCCCCTTGTGTGCAAAACACACCAACAGCTACAAAAACAGCAGTATGTTCAACCCCCCCCCCCCCCCCCTACTGTAACAGTACATAACACACCTACAGCTACAGCTAGTTACATCTATGCTTGGCGCTGGTGGACAATATTCACTTTTTTGGCCCAAAACGCCAGTTTTGGCCAAAAAAGACAAAGTTTTGGCAAAAAAATCCACACATTTGGCCCAATAAAATAGATTCAGTTATAACTTTTTTTGGCCAAAACTTTCTGTAAGCTAAAACGGGAGATTTGGCCAAACTTCTGCTATAAAAAGAGTTGGCCAAAAAAAGATTTGGCCAAAAAAAAAGATTTGGCCAAATCTTCACGTTTTGGCCAAATCTTTTTTGTTTGGCCAAATCTTTTTTTTGGCCAAATCTTTTGTATATGCTGGCGCTGGTGGACAATATTCACTTTTTTGGCCAAATCTCTTTTTGGCCAAAACTTTACTTTTTTTGCCAAAACTTTGCTTTTTTGGCCAATACCGCCAGTTTTGGCCAAAAAAGTGTGTTTTTGGCAAAATAAGTGAATATTGTCCACCAGCGCCAAGCAGCTTGGCGCTGGTGAACAATATTCACTTTTTTGGCCAAAAACGCACTTTTTTTGCCAAAACTGGCGGTTTTGGCCAAAACTGGCGTTTTTGGCCAAAACTATACTTTTTTGGCCAAAACTTTGCTTTTTGGGCCAAAAATGTACGTTTTTGGCCCAAAAAGTGTGTTTTTGGCCAACAAAGTGAATATTGTCCACCAGCGCCAAGCAGCTTGGCGCTGGTGGACAATATTCACTATTTTGGCCAAAAACACACTTTTTTGGCCAAAACTGGTGGTTTTGGCCAAAACTGGTGGTTTTGGCCAAAACTGGCGCCAAAACTATACTTTTTTGGCCAAAACTTTGCTTTTTTGGCCAAAACCGCCAGTTTTGGCCAAAAAAGTGTGTTTTGGGCAAAAAAAGTGAATATTGTCCACCAGCGCCAAGCAGCTTGGCGCTGGTGGACAATTTTCACTTTTTTGGCCAAAACTATAATTTTTTGGCCAAAACTGGCGGTTTTGGCCAAAACTGGCGTTTTTGGCCAAAACTGGCGTTTTTGGCCAAAACCATACTTTTTGGGCCAAAACTTTGCTTTTTTGGCCAAAACTGGCGTTTTTGGCCAAACAAATGAATATTGTCCATCAGCGCCAAGGGGTACTCAAAGATTTGGCCAAAAAATAAAGTTTTGGCCAAAACTATTTTTTGGCCAAAACTTTCAATGCAAAAGTTTTGGCCAAAAAAATATTTGGCCAAATCTGAAACATTTGGCCAAAAAAGTGAAGATTTGGCCAAATGTTTTAGATTTGGCCAAATATTTTTTTGGCCAAAACTTTGCACTTAAAAGTTTTGGCCAAAACATGTTTTTGGCCAAAAACACACTTTTTGGCCAATAATGTGTGTTTTTAGCCAAAAAAGTGTGTTTTTGGCCAAAAAAGTTAATATTGTCCACCAGCGCCAAGCATATACATCAGTATGCACACCCCCCCCCCTCCAAGTGTAACAGTACAAAACACACCTACAGCTACAGATTCAGCAGTATGTACAACCCCCCCCCCCCCCCCCCCCCAGTGTCACTGTGCAGAACACACATACAGCTACAGATTCAGCAGTTAGTATGTACACCCCCCCCCCCAAGTGTGTAACAGTGCAAAACACACCACCAGCTACAGATAGATCAGTATGTACACCCCCCCCCCCCCCCATGCAAGTGTTACAATGCAATACACGTCACACCTACAGCTACAGATACATCAGTATGTACACCCCCCCCCGCCCCCCCCAAGTGTAACAGCTAGTGCAAACCACACTTACAGCTACAGATTCAGCAGTATGTACTCCACCCCCCCCAGTGTAACAGTGCAAAAATCACTAACAGCTACAGCAGTATGTACCCCCCCTCCCCCTACAGCTACAGAAGTATGTTACCCCCCCCCCCCCCTGTAACAGGACAATACACACCTACATCTACAGCAGTATGTACACCCCCCCCCCCCCTCCCCACTGTAACAAGACAAAACACACCTACATCTATATTTACAGCAGTGTGTACAACACCCCCTCCCCCACTGTAACAGGACAAAACACACCTACATCTACATATACAGAATAAGATACAGCAGTATGTACTCCCCCCCCCCCCCCCCCTCACTGTAACAGCAAAACTAACATTGAGAGCCAAAAAAAACCGAAATCACTTACTCGCTCCATCCGTCGGTTGTCCTCGAGTTGACGTCTGAATCTGATTGTCATTGCCAAGAGCCTGACTCACTGGCTACACAACTATTCTCACCGCCACCACGTGGCACTGGGACCAGCACTCAGATTGAGATCCCGAGGCGACATTCGTCTCGGATAACATATCATCAATGTGCTGTCCAACATTCCCAAGAATGTCTCTTCTTTCGATATTAACTTGAACTAAGAAAACAAATAAAATTCGCTCACGCGGGAAAGCAGCAGCCATTTGCACACTCAATCTTGTTTACCGTAAGGAAAGCTATTTGAATATTTCAAGTAAATGATGGCGTATTTTTAAAATGTAAAACTCATGATTTGAGCTCATGCTGTATTTGATTGCAAATATGCAAATAAAACTTACAATTAATTATCCTACTCCTATGTGAAAAAGTCAACAAATATGAATAATTTAGTTTCGCATTTGCATGGTCAGTCTCATAATGTCACGCCGTTGCTGGACCGACGCTTGAACAGGGGACGTAACAAATGTTAAAATAATGATCATCAATTTGTTATCTCCCGTAACTCTGCATAATTTTATCGACAGCAACATTGCGTCGGGCCGATGTCGGGGTTTATTACGTACATTTGCCGAGTTTTACACACAGTCAAACGGTATCGGCGCGACAACGGACGACGACACACGACATAAGACGACGTCACCCGACTGAAATCGTCAGTCGGCCGACGAAAGCTTGCTAGCTGGGCACGAGAAACTATGCACAGGGTGGACACATTTTAAGTCTGCTCTCACGTGTTTTGTTTGAGTTGACTCTTACTTGATACTTACCAGTGAATATACAGCATGTTGACTGTGTTGTTTTCTGTTGTGTCTCGTGTCTGTTCACTTTAAAGGCCGTTATGTCGAAGCTCTTGTGGACGTTTTGTGTTGTCCAGATTTAAATGAAACATTTCTTAGTGTGTTTACTTTTGTTATTCGTTAAAGAGATTCTTTGTGCAGCCGCTGCAGCAACGGCGTTCTGAATTAGTAGTGACGTCATGAAAACACATCCATCTTACAGTCAACCTGCGCACACTTGCATGGGAAGGTGGAGATTAAGCCAATTAATACCTGCGAAGTCACAGATTTCAATTGCTTCGTGCGTCTTTGTTTCTTGACCAGAACTCTTGATTTTGGTACCGTTGTGTTCCTAAGACTCTGCACTTTCCTTTGATGTGAAGCTCACTAGCACTGTGTATAACTGGATTAAACACGCGATAACCGCTAATGAATAAAGTAATTAAGTTCCGATTAAGTTACACACAGCGACTAATTTGAACCTGGTAGAGTGAGGATTGTATTACCGCAACAGTTGGTCTTCATCCTGATGTACCCGTCTACGTATGCTCCCGTCGCGATATAACCTTGAATGGTTGAAAACGACGTTAAACACCAAATAAAGAAAGAAAAGTACGTATGTTCGGTTTTGATTATCTGCTATAGGAAGTAGATCATATCGACAAAGTATTAATTATGGCGGCCATTTGCATTTCATATTTTACTAAATATCTGCATCCTCTTGCAAATAATTAAAACACGACAGAATCACCATTGAATGTCAACTAGCACACGTGAATATGAATGGCTGGGACACGTTGATGACGGTCTTACTAACAACTATACACAGGGTGGTCCACACTAACAACTATACACAGGGTGGTCCACACTAACAACTATACACCGGGTGGTCCACACTAACAACTATACACAGGGTGGTCCACACTAACAACTATACACAGGGTGGTCCACACTAACAACTATACACAGGGTGGTCCACACTAACAACTATACACAGGGTGGTCCACACTAACAACTATACACAGGATGGTCCACACTAACAACTATACACCGGGTGGTCCACACTAACAACTATACACAGGCTGGTCCACACTAACAACTATACACAGGGTGGTCCACACTAACAACTATACACAGGGTGGTCCACACTAACAACTATACACAGGGTGGTCCACACTAACAGTTTTTATTTCACGTTCATATTCTCACTTTATTATTCTCACTTTATTTTCATCGACGGTATTGACGGGGCCGGCTATTGTTTATAGAGAAACATTCAAATAACATTTATCAATTATCGATGGCCGAAGCTTTTTATTTATTTTTACAGCTAGCATGACGGAATCTTTCGTGGCTGCGTTGGGAGCAGTGGGCAGGGGTGACTGAAGAAATAAAAATCCCAGTTAGGACAAGATTGCCAATTAAGGAAAAGATGATCTAGAGTTCTCTTCTTCTCTCACCAAGACGCCGTGTGCATGCCACTCATCAGACTGGACTTTGTCTTTAGCTATTCACGTCAGCTGACTCAGAGAGTGATTGTCATTCACACTGAATATACACATTAAGATTGAGACGTGAGAATGTCACTCATCTGATTGAACTATGTCTCTAGCTGTTCACGTCAGCTGTCTTAGAGAGTAACTGTCATTCACACTGAATATACACATTAAGATTGAGACGTGAGAATGTCACTCATCTGACTGAACCATATGTCTTTAGCTGTTCACGTCAGCTGTCTCAGAGAGTGAGTGTCATTCACACTGAATATACACATTAAGATTGAGACGTGTGAATGTCACTCATCTGACTGAACTATGTCTCTAGCTGTTCACGTCAGCTGTCTCAGAGAGTGAGTGTCATTCACACTGAATATACACATTAAGATTGAGACGTGTGAATGTCACTCATCTGACTGAACTATGTCTCTAGCTGTTCACGTCAGCTGTCTCAGAGAGTGACTGTCATTCACAGTGATATGTACACAAATCGACAAACCTTCTCTGTACATGTTTAGGAAAAAGCTGTGAAAATATTCTAACATGAATATTTTGGAACTATAAGACAATACAAACTTAGGGTTAGTGTTTTGGAACACCGACAGTGCGGACTTGTGGAAGATGTTGTTTGTTAAACTATGCTTATATTGCGATGTTGGCACGGTGTGCTTGCTGTCTGTTGCTCGCAATACTCATTCTTTACAGTCACTTTGGGGTGGTAACAAGTTTTTATTCGGTAGCACAAAAGAAGAAACAAACACATTTCTCAGGTCAGTGGAATGGTTTATCAAGGCTATAGTAGGTGTTCATGTTCTCTCACCGTTACTGTGTAAGAAACAAACACATGTCTCAGGTCAGTGGAATGGTTTATCAAGGCTATAGTAGGTGTTCATGTTCTCTCACCATTACTCTGTATGAACCAAACACATGTCTCAGGTCAGTGGAATGGTTTATCAAGGCTATAGTAGGTGTTCATGTTCTCTCACCATTACTCTGTATGAACCAAACACATGTCTCAGGTCAGTGGAATGGTTTATCAAGGCTATAGTAGGTGTTCATGTTCTCTCACCGTTACGGTGTATGAACCAAACACATGTCTCAGGTCAGTGGAATGGTTTATCAAGGCTATAGTAGGTGTTCATGTTCTCTCACCATTACTGTGTATGAACCAAACACATGTCTCAGGTCAGTGGAATTGTTTATCAAGGCTAGAGTAGGTGTTCATGTTCCCTCACCGTTACTGTGTAAGAAACAAACACATGTCTCAGGTCAGTGGAATTGTTTATCACGGCTATAGTAGGTGTTCATGTTCCCTCACCGTTACTGTGTATGAACCAAACACATGTCTCAGGTCAGTGGAATGGTTTATCAAGGCTATAGTAGGTGTTCATGTTCTCTCACCGTTACTGTGTAAGAAACAAACACATGTCTCAGGTCAGTGGAATGGTTTATCAAGGCTATAGTAGGTGTTCATGTTCTCTCACCGTTACTCTGTATGAACCAAACACATGTCTCAGGTCAGTGGAATGGTTTATCACGGCTATAGTAGGTGTTCATGTTCTCTCACCATTACGGTGTATGAACCAAACACATGTCTCAGGTCAGTGGAATGGTTTATCAAGGCTATAGTAGGTGTTCATGTTCTCTCACCATTACTCTGTATGAACCTAACACATGTCTCAGGTCAGTGGAATGGTTTATCAAGGCTATAGTTGGTGTTCATGTTCTCTCACCATTACTCTGTATGAACCAAACATAGCTGTGTTACCTATGCGAGGTATGTCGGTGTGTTTTAAATATGAAGAAGCCATGTTTTCTGCTCAGTGTACACACTGACTCAGATCGGCAGTGTTTCGCTTTCTCTCACCCCCCCTCCCCCCCCTCCCCAACCCCCCCCCCCCCTCCCGTCTTCACACACGAACCCAACCTCCTCCAAACATCTCTCTCTCTCTCTCTCTCTCTCTCTCTCTCTCTCTCTCTCTCTCTCTCTCTCTCTCTCTCTCTCTCTCTCTCTCTCTCTCTCTCTCTCTCTCTCTCTCTCTCTTTCTCTCTCTCTCTTAACAAATACTACAAAATGACACATACAACCAAAATCACACAAAAGGACAGCAGCGTAGGCCTGCGTTATGGTTTGACGATGATTGTAATACGGCGAAGACTGTTGCACGGCAACGCTTGACTGATTATAGACTTAGTAAATCAGATACAGACCGCGAACTTTATGTACAAGCACGGAAACAGTATAAGACGTTAACCAAAACAAAGAAAATAAGCTATAGCCGTAATAAAGCTTTACATCTGGCTTCTTTGGGAAAAGATGGGACATTATTTTGGAAGGAAGTAAAGCAGTTATCGGGAAGAAAAAAGTCAGGGATTTCTAAGGAGGTTACTGATGCGCAGTGGTTTGAACATTTTCAGCAGCTATTTAATGTTGACGTTGTAAGGCAAGCGGAGAGAGAGGGAGAGGGTGGGCAGGCTGGTGCAAGGGAAGCATCCGATGATATATGTGCCGACTTGAATGCAGTAATTACAGAATCTGAGGTTTTAGAAGCCATTAGAAATTTGAAAAAAGGAAAAGCATGTGGTAGCGATAAAGTTCTAGCGGAAATGTTAAAGTTAGTTGCTGATACTGCTGTGCGCTTCCTCACAAAACTATTTAATATCCTGTTTGACCAGGGCATTTATCCGGATGAATGGGCAAAAGCTATTATTGTTCCAATCTTTAAAAAGGGTGATCCCAAGTTAACTGCGAATTACCGCGGGGTTTCATTACTTAGTGTAGTCAGTAAATGTTATACTTTTGTCTTGAATAAGAGATTAGTGAAATGGACGGAAGAACATAAAAAACTAACAGAATCTCAGGCTGGTTTTAGGCGTGGTTATTCCACCGTGGATCATATCTTTACATTAAAGGCTGTTGTTGATAAATGTTTTGCAAAGAGAGGATGTAAATTATATGTATGTTTTGTGGATCTACGCCAGGCATTTGATTCTGTTCAAAGAGAACCATTGTTTGACGTTTTGATGCAGTATGGTATGAATGGAAAATTTATGAAAGCAATAGTTGCCATTTACCAAAATGTTTTGTCATGTGTGAGGATTGAAGACAGAATGACTGATTTTTTTGAGTGTCCAGTAGGGGTCCGTCAAGGTTGTATTTTAAGTCCACAAATGTTTTCCCTTTTTATAAACGAGATAGCTAACTCTGTGGAAAACGGTGGAATGCATGGCATTCAGTTTTTGCCCGGTCTTGTCGAATTATTTATTTTACTTTTTGCGGACGACCTAGCTCTCCTCTCTGACACAGCACTGGGATTACAAAGGCAGATTACTGTTTTAAACGATGCATGTAAAAGACTGTACCTAAACATTAACATTGATAAAACTAAATGTATGGTATTTAGAAAAGGGGGGTTTTTGGGTAAGAATGAAAAATGGTATTTGAATGGAAAATTGCTTGAGGTTGTTAATGAATATAATTATTTAGGTTTTGTGTTTACTACAAAAATGAGTTTGAAAAGGGGAGTTGATTTTTTAGCGGTGAAAGGAAGGCGAGCATGCATTGACTGTATTAGACACGTTAGAAAACTGAATGATATCTCCAAAAGTTGTTTTTTCAAAATTTTCGATTCCCAGGTGCAATCCATATTTATGTACTCTTCCGAAATGTGGGGTCTCCAAAGATTGGACAATATAGAAAAGGTTCACACTCTTGCATGCAAAAGGTTCTTAAGTGTTCCTCTTAAAGTATCCAACAAGTTTGTGTATGGAGAACTGGGACGCTACCCTTTGTACATCAACAGTGCAGTAAGGTGCATAAAATATTGGTTGAAGCTGTTGACACTAGATATATCCAGAATTCCCAGACAGGCATACTTAATGTTAAAAAACTTGGACGAGCGAGGTAAAACATGCTGGGCAACACATGTAAAGAATACATTGTTTAGCACGGGGTTTGGATATGTTTGGTTACAACAAGGGGTGGGGTGTGAAAAAACATTTATTTCTTTGTTTAAACAGAGAATGGCTGATATGTATTTGCAGGAATGGAATGGTTCCATTATAAGTAATGACATTTATCAAAACTACCGATTATTCAAAACAGTTTTTGAAAGTGAGAAGTACTTTGATTTCATTGACAAAAAATGTTTCCGCGATTGTTTGATCAAATTGCGTCTGGGTGTGTTGCCTATTGGAGCTTCGTGTTTTAGAAGAACATTTGGAAGGGACAGGAATATTCTATGCAAGCTTTGCGATGTTGTGGAAGACGAAAAGCACTTTGTATTTGATTGTCCATTGTATGCAAACGCCAGGGCTAAGTTTCTAAATACAAGATATAACTCATTAAATTGTGTGAATATTCTCCGCAACGGCTCGTCATCTGATATTCGTAGATTAAGCATTTACTTGTTTATTGCTCTAAAAACTCGCCTGGAGTTTACTGAAAACATAGCTCAAGACGACTGATTGTGACTGTATTACTTTACCGCGTATGTTTAGTTTTGTATCTTTGTCGCTTTGCCGCTGTATGTGTTTAGTTTTGTATCTTCGTGTTGCTTTGCCGCTGTAGGTATTTTTGACTTGTATTTTTGTTTGTAACGACCCTATTCTAGGGGCTAGAGGCCTGAAGAATAAATGATGTTCTTGTTCTTGTTCTTGTTTTTCTTTCTCTCGCTTTCTCTCTCTCTCTTAACAAATACTACAAAATGACACATACAACCAAAATCTCAGGGACAGCGCGTTATGACTCGAACCTGTCAAGACTGATCACGTGACTGGCTGAAGGGGCGTGGCCAGAGTGTGCTGGCTGTGTGTCACTATGAGCGAGTTTTGGCGTCAACTAAGGTGACTCGAGTCGAACCGGAGGTCGCAAAAACTCGGTCCGGTACGACTGGAGTGACGTCACCGGTTAACCAACTTTCAACCTTGCTTCCTGCGTAGGGTCTCTCCAGTTCCAAGATGGCTGCCAAGGCGAGGTGAGAAACTTCTGCAAATATTTTTTGACAAAGTTACGGATTGTGAGAAGACATTTGTTGTAAATCACTTAGCCTTTCAAAAATTAAGGATACTGGGTTGGATACTGTCTTGGTTTTAATGCATTTTATTTTAGCAGTGATGTTTATTTTGGGAAGAAATGAGGTCAACAGGAGTTTGGGTGCGATTTCGGCTCAAATGTACTTTAGCGCCCTGAACTTTTACCCGGCTGTTTTGCGCTCGATTTTCACGCTCACTTCTTCATTGACGTTCGAATCGATAGTTCGATGTTTTGGCATTACATTCACATCAACAATAAAACAGTACTGCTTGTTCATCATCGTCGTCCATCAACTCTCCACAACAGTAAATCCGTAACGCGCTTGTCGCCATCTTGTTGCAAGGGACGCGACTGGACACAACCCAACAGCGTTTCCGCGAAGAAAAAAACCAGACATGCGCAGTGACCCTACCGTAGCTCAACCCTGTTCCTCGCGAAAACTCGCTCTATGTCTATTTATCAAAGCGTGTTGTGTGAATGTCAGTTAAAAGTCTGGGTTTCTCAGGGCGTCGTCACTGTTGACTTGTGCACATATACAGTTCAGAACATTCCTTACTGACGGTCTGTACTTGAGCCAAAAGTCGACAAAGTCTTTTTGTCAAGCATTCAGCTCCGAAGCTTCGTGAAGCATAATTCGCCAACTTTACTTGAGGCTTCAGGTTACTCACTTCTACACTCAGATTGTTTTTGACTCTGTGTTCTTCTGCATGAAATTATTTGCTGTTCTTCTGCCTGATTTGACTTGGTGTTCTTCTGCCTGATTGGACTTGGTGTTCTTCTGCCTGATTTGACTTGGTGTTCTTCTGCATGACAAAACTTGGTGGAATTGCCAAACCAGTGCCCACCCAGCACATTCAGAAGCCAGAGAGTAATACGATATTCTACAAGTCCCTGCATAACTGTGAACACTGACTGAAAGAAAGCTATTGTAACCAAGGCAACATTGAACACTGACTGAAAGAAAGCTATTGTAACCAAGGCAACATTGAACGCTGAATTGTTCTCGTAGGACCACGTGGTTCTTTTGACAAGAAATATCAACAAGCAGCCAACCAACCAACCAGCCAACCAACCAGCCAACAAACCAACCAACCAGCCAACAAACCAACCAACCCACCAACCAACCAGCCAACAAACCAACCTGAACATCTGATCGTTTACTCACAGGTAAGATTGTATGTGTGTATGTATTGGTTATATCCTTGATACACTGGCTGCATAGTTTAACGTCTGCTTAAATATGGTTTATTTATCAAATCAACTCGACTGCTAGCGTTCCAAAAATCCAGACTGAAAACATAACAACAAGAAATGTCATCTATTTTAACGTGTTTTTTTAGTTTTTTTTTATTACATATTGATCAATAATTGAAGATCACAGGTATAGGTATAGGTAGAGATCGAGAGATCGAGACAGATCGGGACAGATCGGGACAGATCGAGACAAATCGGGACAGATTGGGACAGATCGAGACAGATCGAGACAGATCGAGACAGATCGAGACAGATCGAGACAGATCGAGACAGATCGAGACAGATCGGGACAGATCGAGACAGATCGAGACAGATCGAGACAGATCGAGACAGATCGAGACAGATCGAGACAGATCGAGACAGATCGAGACAGATCGAGACAGATCGAGACAGATCGAGACAGATCGAGACAGATCGAGACAGATCCGGACGGACGGGAAAGAGAAAGAGCGAGAAATTAGTTTGCGGTCTTGACATCGAGCGTTAAACCTCGAGTTTTAACCCAACATGTTCAATGCGTGGTTTGTGCTGGGTGAGTATCATGCTATCAGCATTTTCAAGGGAAACCATAGAAACAGTATACGATGTTAGTCTGTCAACATCGCACTGTTCCTTGCAATAATCTGATCCTTGTTAGTCTGTCAACATCGCACTGTTCCTTGTTAGTCTGTCAACATCACACTGTTCCTTGCAATAATCTGATCCTTGTTAGTCTGTCAACATCGCACTCTTCCTTGTTAGTCTGTCAACATCACACTGTTCCTGGCAATAATCTGATCCTTGTTAGACTGTCAACATCACACTGTTCCTTGCAATAATCTGATCCTTGTTAGTCTGTCAACATCGCACTGTTCCTTGCAATAATCTGATCCTTGTTAGTCTGTCAACATCGCACTGTTCCTTGCAATAATCTGATCCTTGTTAGTCTGTCAACATCGCACTGTTCCTTGCAATAATCTGATCCTTGTTAGTCTGTCAACATCGCACTCTTCCTTGCAATAATCTGATCCTTGTTAGTCTGTCAACATCGCACTGTTCCTTGCAATAATCTGATCCTTGTTAGTCTGTCAACATCGCACTGTTCCTTGCAATAATCTGATCCTTGTTAAAGTGATTTATCAACATTTGCCATCCTTGAGGACACTCGTGACGCTGTGTTCTCGGTAACTCTTTACAACACCAGTGCTGCCATTGGCAAATACTCATCCTGAAGACGTACTGTTCAATCGTATTACCCTTGTTTGCATTCTAACTAGCAGTAAGGTAAGTCTTTAGAACGCCAGTGATATCAGTGGGAAATACTCATCCTTAAGACGTACTGTTCAATCGTATTACCCTTGTTTGCATTCTAACTAGCAGTGAGGTAACTCTTTACAACACCAGTGCTATCAGTGGGAAATACTCATCCTTGAGACGTACTGTTCAATCGTATTACCCTTGTTTGCATTCTAACTAGCAGTGAGGTAACTCTTTAAAACACCAGTGCTATCAGTGGGAAATACTCATCCCTAAGACGTACTGTTCAATCGTATTACCCTTGTTTGCATTCTAACTAGCAGTGAGGTAACTCTTTACAACACCAGTGCTATCAGTGGGAAATACTCATCCTTAAGACGTACTGTTCAATCGTATTACCCTTGTTTGCATTCTAACTAGCAGTGAGGTAACTCTTTAAAACACCAGTGCTATCAGTGGGAAATACTCATCCCTAAGACGTACTGTTCAATCGTATTACCCTTGTTTGCATTCTAACTAGCAGTGAGATAACTCTTTAAAACACCAGTGCTATCAGTGGGAAATACTCATCCTTGAGACGTACTGTTCAATCGTATTACCCTTGTTTGCATTCTAACTAGCAGTGAGGTAACTCTTAAAACACCAGTGCTATCAGTGGGAAATACTCATCCTTAAGACGTACTGTTCAATCGTATTACCCTTGTTTGCATTCTAACTAGCAGTGAGGTAACTCTTTAAAACACCAGTGCTATCAGTGGGAAATACTCATCCTTAAGACGTACTGTTCAATCGTATTACACTTGTTTGCATGCTAACTAGCAGTGAGGTAACTCTTTACAACACCAGTGCTATCAGTGGGAAATACTCATCCTTAAGACGTACTGTTCAATCGTATTACCCTTGTTTGCATTCTAACTAGCAGTGAGGTAACTCTTTAAAACACCAGTGCTATCATTGGGAAATACTCATCCTTAAGACGTACTGTTCAATCGTATTACCATTGTTTGCATTCTAACTAGCAGTGAGGTAACTCTTTACAACGCCAGTGCTATCATTGGGAAATACTCATCCTGAAGACGTACTGTTCAATCGTATTACCCTTGTTTGCATTCTAACTAGCAGTGAGGTAACGGTACTGCAATAACAGGAACATTTTTTATACAACTACCGAGAATGTTGTTTAAATCTGTCGAAAGGCATAAAGTCACCGTTGGTCAACACGTGTGTTGTGCTTATTTTATCTTCCCAGCGAACACCGTATGTTGATTAATATGAAGCAACTGCTCTGTCACTGAATACCCCTACATATTTCTTGACATGCGGTAGTGTCAAGTTTACCGTAGTGTCCAGTTTACCGTAGTGTCCAGTTTACCGTAGTGTCAAGTTTACCGTAGTGTCAAGTTTACCGTAGTGTCAAGTTTACCGTAGTGTCAAGTTTACCGTAGTGTCAAGTTTACCGTAGAGTCGAGTTTATTTCTATCCCCTGGGCTGCAACTTTTAGCTCGCCTTTGCTTCATTCAGTATATTCGATCATTTTTATCCAAATACAACTTATCAACAACCAATGATGCATTCATGGAAACAATTCACAGATTGTTAAACATAAGTTCACGACAATATTTTCAAAACAACCAACAGAGGTAGAACATGTTCCAGCTTGTCTAGAGAAAACGCGAGAAAAATCCCAAGACGGGTGTACAGGGAGAGATCTAGTGATCCCGTACGACAGCCTACTGTGTGTCGCTTTAACATTCCACCTGGCGCTTTATTCACATCCCACCTGGCACTTTATTCACATCCCACCTGGCACTTTATTCACATCCCACCTGGCACTTTATTCACATTCCACCTGGCACTTTATTCACATTCCACCTGGCACTTTATTCACATCCCCCCTGGCACTTTATTCACATCCCCCCTGGCACTTTATTCACATCCCACCTGACACTTTATTCAATGTTGAGTGAAAGCAGACAGTGTGTGTGATTGAACTAGTTCACTCTTCACCAAACCGGGAGGTGTTGAGGCTATTTGGAGCGGTATCACTACAAAAGGCGCTGCATTTCAGCAATCACGCCGTGGATTCTTTTCAAACTTTTCACACTGTTCACACTGTTCACACTGTTCACACTGTTCACACTGTTCACACTGTTCACACTGTTCACACTGTTCACAATGTTACGCCTACTTTCCGGACGTTCTTCAAATAAAATGTCTGATAGTTCAAGGTATTTGCTCAGAGGATTATGCAAAGTTCTGGAAGCAGTTTTTCAAACCCGTCTTAGAGTTGCGGGTCTCTCACAACATGCTGCGGTACCCCAGCAATATAACAAAAAAAATGTCGAGTGTGTTTGCAGTTCTTGCAAATTCAAACCAGTTGCTACAAGAAAATAAAATTTTAGCGCTGTTGGTATCAATCATTTTTTTATATATCCGTACCAGGTCAGATAGAGCCATTTGAGTGGGTACGGATATATATCTGTACCTGGGAGACAATGAGTTAAGTGCCAAAACTTGCATAACCCACTTCCTGAAGTAGACTTCACTAAATTGACTTGAGGCTTGACGTTATGATTTGGTGGCCAAGACTGAGGATGATGTGACTGTGTGTTCGCTGGCATCCCTGGCCTTCAATATCTCTTGACAGTAGTGTCCAGTTTACATTACTGACGAGTTAAATATCATTTTGTATTCTCTGAGTGACAAGGTTTTGCTCGCCTTTGCTTCATTTAGACAATACATTATTGGATAACATAACATCAGTCACAAACAAATAGAAATCAATTCGTCTATTGCTAGACATAATTACATAAAACCATATTTTCTAAAGAACAAGACAGTGGTAGAACATGTGCCCGCTTGTCTAGAGAAACATGTGCCCGCTTGTCTAGAGAAACATGTGCCCGCTTGTCTAGAGAAACATGTGTCCGCTTGTCTAGAGAAACATGTGCCCGCTTGTCTAGAGAAACATGTGCCCGCTTGTCTAGAGAAACATGTGCCCGCTTGTCTAGAGAAACCGCGATCACAATCCCAGGACGTGTACATGACAAGAAATCTATTCATCCCAGACGACAGCTTTGTATGTGTCGCTTTCAATTCACACCTTATTCACGTCTGAGTGAAAGCAGCCAGTGTCTGTGATTGAACTAGTTCTATCTGCGCTTATCTCTCTTAAACCATTTATTGTACTTCAAATCGCGAGTCCAAAAAATATTTGTATAGAATCGTGAAGAAAAAAACCCGTTGAAAAGCTTTTGACTGAACTTAGAATAGATATTGCTGATCATTTGAGATAGGGAGAGAGAGAGAGAGAGAGAGAGAGAGAGAGAGAGAGAGAGAGAGAGAGAGAGAGAGAGAGAGAGAGAGACAGAGACAGAGACAGAGACAGAGACAGACAGAGAGACAGAGACAGAGACACACAGAGACAGAGAGACAGAGACAGAGAGATAGAGACAGAGAGACAGAGAGACAGACAGACATACAGACAGAGATAGACAGAGAGAGACAGACAGAGAGACATAACAAACGAACGAATGGTTTGCTGTGTAGGCCGTCGGCCCATTGCAAAAAGGAAACAGTGGGCTGGGGAAATGAACTCGAAAAATGCACAATAGTTGGAAATTCCGACTGTTTGAATAACGCGTCACGGATACCTGTCAGTGTCTTTTCTCAAATTGTAACGTTTTCACTGGATCATTCACGACAGGGGGTGGGGGTTGGCGGACCCATAACGGACTATATACTCTCGATTGTCTTGTTCTGTAAAGCATTGAGTCTAAAAATACGCTGCCAAGCACCTTTCATTGATTATTCTGGAATCAGACATAATTATGTAATCACACACAGTTGGATCAGCTTGAACATCTATTGACAGTAGTGTCGTGTTTACATATTGTTGTTCACTCTGACTGACAGTAGTGTCGTGTTTACATATTGTTGTTCACTCTGACTGACAGTGGTGTCGTGTTTACATATTGTTGTTCACTCTGACTGACAGTAGTGTCGTGTTTACATATTGTTGTTCACTCTGACTGACAGTAGTGTCGTGTTTACATATTGTTGTTCACTCTGACTGACAGTAGTGTCGTGTTTACATAGTGTTGTTCACTCTGACTGACAGTAGTGTCGTGTTTACATATGGTTGTTCACTCTGACTGACAGTAGCGTCGTGTTTACATATTGGTGTTCACTCTGACTGACAGTAGTGCCGTGTTTACATATTGTTGTTCACTCTGACTGACAGTAGTGTCGTGTTTACATATTGTTGTTCACTCTGACTGACAGTAGTGTCGTGTTTACATATTGTTGTTCACTCTGACTGACAGTAGTGTCGTGTTTACATATTGTTGTTCACTCTGACTGACAGTAGTGTCGTGTTTACATATTGTTGTTCACTCTGACTGACAGTAGTGTCGTGTTTACATATTGTTGTTCACTCTGACTGACAGTAGTGTCGTGTTTACATATTGTTGTTCACTCTGACTGACAGTAGTGTCGT
This sequence comes from Littorina saxatilis, assembly GCF_037325665.1. NCBI lineage: Eukaryota > Metazoa > Mollusca > Gastropoda > Littorinimorpha > Littorinidae > Littorina > Littorina saxatilis. The sequence goes on from NC_090260.1 coordinate 51,949,750, forward strand.
GTTTACATATTGTTGTTCACTCTGACTGACAGTAGTGTCGTGTTTACATATTGTTGTGCACTCTGACTGACAGTAGTGTTGTGTTTACATAGTGTTGTTCACTCTGACTGACAGTAGTGTCGTGTTTACATATTGTTGTTCACTCTGACTGACAGTAGTGTCGTGTTCACATATTGTTGTGCACTCTGACTGACAGTAGTATTGTGTTTACATAGTGTTGTTCACTCTGACTGACAGTAGTGTCGTGTTTACATAGTGTTGTTCACTCTGACTGACAGTAGTGTCGTGTTTACATATTGTTGTTCACTCTGACTGACAGTAGTGTCGTGTTTACATATTGTTGTTCACTTTGACTGACAGTAGTGTCGTATTTACATATTGTTGTTCACTCTGACTGACAGTAGTGTCGTGTTTACATATTGTTGTTCACTCTGACTGACAGTAGCGTCGTGTTTACATATTGTGGTTCACTCTGACTAACAGTAGTGTCGTGTTTACATATTGTGGTTCACGCTGACTAACAGTAGTGTCGTGTTTACATATTGTGGTTCACTCTGACTAACAGTAGTGTCGTGTTTACATATTGTTGTTCACTCTGACTGACAGTAGCGTCGTGTTTACATATTGTTGTTCACTCTGACTGACAGTAGCGTCGTGTTTACATATTGTTGTTCACTCTCACTGACAGTAGTGTCGTGTTTACATATTGTTGTTCACTCTGACTGACAGTAGCGTCGTGTTTACATAGTGTTGTTCACTCTGACTGACAGTAGTGTCGTGTTTACATATTGTTGTTCACTCTGACTGACAGTAGCGTCGTGTTTACATAGTGTTGTTCACTCTGACTGACAGTAGTGTCGTGTTTACATATTGTTGTTCACTCTGACTGACAGTAGCGTCGTGTTTACATAGTGTTGTTCACTCTGACTGACAGTAGTGTCGTATTTACA